>NC_034174.2:23695748-23995748 GCF_002021735.2 Oncorhynchus kisutch | reverse complement strand
ACATCATGGAATGCACTGGTTACAGTAAAACTACTCAGTGGGAGGGCTTTGTATTTCATAGCAATGCTTTACACAGAATGGTGTAATAAAATATGGATTACATAATTGTCCACTTCTACTCTTTTAAAGACAAGAGTGTATTCGATAAGTATTCAGACCCCTTCCCCTTTTCCACATTATGTTACGTCTCAAATTGATAAAATAAAACATTTTCCTAGTCAATCTACACACAATACCCCATAATGACAAAGCAAAAACCGTTTTTACATCATTAAAAATAAAAAACAGAAATACCTTATGCAAACAAGTATTCAGGCTATGAGACTCAAAATTGAGAGTAGGTGAATCCTGTTTCCATTGATCATGCTTGAGATGTTTCTAAAACTTGATTGGAGTCCACCTGTGGTAAATTCAATCGATTGGACATGATTTGGAAAGGAACACACCTGTCTATTTAAAAGGTCCTGCAAGTTGACAGTGCTTGTCAGAGCAAAAACCAAGCCATGAGTTCGAAGGAATTATCCACAGAGCTCAGAGACAGGATTGTGTTGAGGCACAGATCAAGGCACACATTTCTGGAGCATTGAAGGTCCCCAAGAACAAAGTGGCCGCCATCATTCTTAAATGGAAGAGGTTGGAACGAGCTGGCCGCCCGGCCAAACTGAGCAATCGGGGGAGAAGGGCCTTGGTCAGGGAGGTGACCAAGAACCCGATGATCACTCTGACAGAGCTCCATAGTTCCTCTATGGGGATGGGAGAACCTTCCAGAAGGACAACCATCTCTGCAGCACTCCACCAATCAGGCCTTTATGGTAGAGCGGCCAGATGGAATCCACTCCTCAGTAAAAGGCACATGACAGCCCGCTTGGAGTTTTCAAAAAGCTATCTAAAGAGTCTCAGACCATGTGAAACAAGATTCTCTGGTCTGGTGAAACGAAGATTCAACTCTTTGGCCCGAATACCAAGCATCATGTCTGGAGTAGAGGTCGACCGATTAATCGGAATGGCCGATTACAAGTTTTCATAACAATCGGAAATAGGTATTTTTGGGCACCGATTAAAAAAGAAAATATACCTTTATTTAACTAGGCAAGTCAGTTAAGAACACATTCTTATTTTCAATGACGGCTTAGGAACAGTGGGTTAACTGCCTTTTTCAGTGGCAGAACGACAGATTTTCACCTTGACAGCTCAGGGGATCCAATCTTGCAACCTTACAGTTAACTCGTCCAATGCAATAACGACCTGCCTCCCTCTCGTTGCACTCCACACGGAGACTGCCTGTTACGCGAATGCAGTAAGCCAAGGTAAGTTGCTAGCTAGCACTAAACTTATCTTATAAAAAACAATCAATCATAATCACTAGTTAAGGTTGATGTTATTACTAGATATTATCTGCGTTGGATATAATCCGACTGAGCATACAAGTATCTGACTGAGCGGTGGTAGGCAGAAGCAGGCGCGTAAACATTCATTCAAACAGCACTTTCGTGCGTTTTGCCAGCATCTCTTCAATGTGCGTCAAGCATTGCGCTATTTATGACTTCAAGCCTATCAACACCCGAGATGAGGCTCGTGTAACCGAAATGAAATGGCTAGCTAGTTAGCACGCTAACTAGAGGGACGGAAGCTATACTGTTACACTGGCAATACTAAAGTGCCTATAAGAACATCCAATAGTCAAAGGTTAATGAAATACAAATGGTATAGAGGGAAATAGTCCTATAATAACTACAACCTAAAACTTCGTACCTGGGAAAATTGAAGATTCATGTAAAAAAAAAACACCAGCTTTCATATGTTCTCATGTTCTGAGCAAGGAACTGAAACGTTAGCTTTCTTACATAGCACATATTGCACTTTTACTTTCTTCTCCAACACTTTGTTTTTGCATTATTTAAACCAAATTTAACATGTTTCATTATTTACTTGAGGCTAAATTGATTTTATTGATGTATTATATTAAGTTAAAATAAGTGTTCATTCCGTATTGTTGTAATTGTCATTACTACAAATAAAATAAAATAAAACATTTTTTTTAAATCATCCGATTAAATCTGCTTTTTTGGTCCTCCACTAATCGGTATCGGCGTTAAAATCATAATCGGTCGACCTCTAGTCTGGAGGAAACCTGGCACCATCCCAACGATGAAGCATGGTGGTGGCAGTATCATGCTGTGGGGAGGTTTTTCAGTGGTAGGGACTGGGAGACAATTCAGGAGTGGCATTGGGACAGGTCTCTGAATGTCCTTGAGTGTCCCAGCCAGAGCCCGGACATGAACCCGATCAAACATCTCTGGAGAGACCTGAAATTGGCTGTGCAGCAACGCTTCCCATCCAACCTGACAGAGCTTGAGAGGATCAACAGAGAACAATGGGAGAAACTCCCCAAATACAGGTGTGCCAAGCTTGTAGCGTCATACCCAAGAAGACTCGAGGCTGTATCAGTTTTTTCATTATAAACATTTGCAAAAATAAAAGCCTGTTTTTGCTTTGCCATTATGGGGTATTCATTCATTTTGTTGTGTTACAGAATTCAGAGTGGATTACATTAAACAAATTCTCACCCATCCACACACAATAACCCAAAATGACAAAGTGAGAAACAAAAATCTGAAATGTATTGAAAATGAAATACAGAAATATCTATACAAGTATTCACACCCTGAATCAATACTTAGTAGAAGCACCTTCGGTGGCGATTACAGCTTTGAGTCATCTTGGGTGTTATGTTTATCAGTTTTACACATCTGGATTTGGGATTATCTCCCATTCTTTCTTGCAGATTTGCTCAACAACGGTTCATTTAGATGGGGAGCGGCGGTGAACAGCAATCTTTAAGTCTTTCCAGAGATTGTCTATGGGATTGAAGTCTGTGGCTTTGGCAGGGCCACTCGAGGACGTTCACATTTTTGTTCAGAAACAATTCCAGCATTGCTTCGGCTGTATGCTTGGAGACATTGTAAATGTCTTTGCCCCAGTCTAAGGTCTTTTGCACTCTGAAGCAGGTTCTCATCAAGGATGTGCCTGTATTTGGCTCCATTAACTGTTCCCTCATCCTTACCAGTATCGCACTTCCTGCCGCTGAAAAGCATCCCAGTAGCATGAAGCTCGCACCACCATGCTTCACGGTAGGAATGGTGTTAGATTGGTGATGAGCTGTGCCTGGTTTTCTCCAGAAATAGAGCTTTGCATTCAGGCCAAAGAGTTTGACGCATCAGACCACAGAATCTTTATTTTTATTCTCCCCAATTTCGTCATATCCAATTTGTAGTTACAGTCTTGTCCCATCGCTGCAACTCCCGTATGGACTCGGGAGAGGCAAAGGTCAAGAGCCGTGCATCCTCCGAACCACAACCCAGCCAAGCCGCACTGCTTCCTGACACAACGCCCACTTAAACCGGAAGCCTTACACCTGTCGACCTTGTCAGGTGCATTGTGCCCGGCCCGCCACAGGAGTCGCTAGTGCGCAATGGGACAAAAAACATCCCTGCCGGCCAATCCCCCCCCTAACCCGGACAACGGTGGGCCAATTGTGCGCCGCCCCATAGGTCTCCCGGTCGCGGCAGGCTGCGTCCAAGCCTGGACTCAAACCAGGAACTCTAGTGGCACAACTAGCACTGCCTTAGACCACTGAGCAACTCGGGAGGCCTATAGACCACATAATCTTTTGCCAGAGTCTTTCTTGTGCCTTTTTGCAAACGCCATTTTCTAAGGAGTGGCTTCTGTCTTGCCACTCTCCCATAAAGCCCAGATAGGTGAAGTGCTATAAAGACTGTGGTCCTTCTGGCAGGTTCTCCCATCTCAGCCAAGGAACTCTGTAGTTTTGTCAGACTGGTCATTGGGTTCTTGGTCACCTCCCTGACCAAGGTCCTTCTTGCCCGGTTGTTCAGTCTGGTCAGGCGGCCAGCTTCAGGCAGAGTCTCATTAGTTCCATATCTTTTCCCAATGTGTTCTTGGACACTATCAACACTCTACCTCATCACAATTCTCAGAGATCTACGGACAGTTCCTTGGACTGCATGGTATAGTTTCTGCACTGACATGTACTGTCAACTGTGGGACCTTAGATATTTCTGAATAGATTGTTCTATATATTTGCCAACATTTCTAAAAACATGTTTTTAATTCATCATTATGAGGTACTGTGTAGATGTGTCCAAACCCCCCCCCCCCCCCCCCCCCCCATTCTCCTCTCCTTCGCTCCTGCCTGCAGGTGCTGCCATAGAAGTAAAATGAATAAAACAGGCATCCCCATTCAAGCCAATGATGGCATAGTGGGGAGTCATGGATAACTACATACGTGGAGTGTGTCTGAAAGTGGCCATTGTGAAATAGGTGGGAGGATCAACATAAGTAGGTGTATGGAAACCTAACAGCTAATTGGACAGATTGTTTGCCATTCGACCATTTTGCGTGGCTGCTTGTTAGCGAAGCTTACCATTTCCCTAACCTCATTCTCCTAACCTACCACGTAAAATTCTCTGTACCTGCCACGTTAAATTCTCCTGACCTCCTACGTTAATTCTCCTGACCTCCTACGTTAATTCTCCTGACCTCCTACGTTAATTCTCCTGACCTCCTACGTTAATTCTCCTGACCTCCTACGTTAATTCTCCTGACCTCCTACGTTAATTCTCCTGACCTCCTACGTTAATTCTCCTGACCTCCTACGTTAATTCTCCTGACCTCCTACGTTAATTCTCCTGACCTCCTACGTTAATTCTCCTGACCTCCTACGTTAATTCTCCTGACCTCCTACGTTAATTCTCCTGACCTCCTACGTTAATTCTCCTGACCTCCTACGTTAATTCTCCTGACCTCCTACGTTAATTCTCCTGACCTCCTACGTTAATTCTCCTGACCTCCTACGTTAATTCTCCTGACCTCCTACGTTAATTCTCCTGACCTCCTACGTTAATTCTCCTGACCTCCTACGTTAATTCTCCTGACCTCCTACGTTAATTCTCCTGACCTCCTACATTAGAGGCAGCAGGAAGCCTAGTGGTTAGAGCGTTGGACTAGTAACCGAAAGGTTGCAAGATCGAATCCCAGAGCTGACCAGGTAAAAATGGTTCTGCCCCTGAACAAGGCAGTTATCCCACTGTTCCTATGGCCGTCATTGCAAATAAGAATTTGTTCTTAACTGCCTTGCCTAGATAAAAGGTAAAATAAAGTAAAAATTATCCTAACCTGCTACATTAATTCTCCTAAGCCCCTACATTAATTCCCCTAACCTCCTACATTAATTCCCCTAACCTCCTACATTAATTCCCCTAACCTCCTACATTAATTCCCCTAACCTCCTACATTAATTCCCCTAACCTCCTACATTAATTCCCCTAACCTCCTACATTAATTCTCCTAACCTCCTATATTAATTCTCCCAAGCCCCTACATTAATTCTCCTAACCTCCTACATGAATTATCCTAACCAGATTAGCTAAAATACTACAAGGAAGCAGCCACACAAAATTGTTGAGTGGCAACCAATCTGCCCAATAAACTTATGAAACATAACATATACACCCACTCGGGTTGATCCTCACAATTATTTTGCAGCACCCACTTTCAGACACACTCCACATATGCAGTTATGCATACTTGATAATGGGTGGACTGGTGGGCAGTAGCCATTGCGAGGAGCAAAGCAGGAATGAGTGTTGAAGTCTACACTCATACCTTCCTCAAAGGGTTAGCCTAATGTCAGGCCATCTCAATATTATGCTGTGCGCTGACATGTCAAACCAACACTGCATCTAATAAGCACATAAGATTTGACTCATGAATAAAGCTGCACTGTTTACACTGAATATTCATATCTGTGAGAAATGAATGAAACCATTCCTGCCGCTAATTGTTATTCTACCGGTCTACTCTGAATAACTTTAAAAATGACCCAAGAAGCAAGGAGAGAGAAAAGGGTAGAAGTGGAGAAAGAGACAAAAGAAGAATGAGAATACAGCTGAAACCAATGAGGAAAAGTGACAAGGAAACAGAATGAGAGAGGGGGAGAAAAAGGAACATGAGAGAGAGAGAGAGAACACCTGGAGTGCTGGACTTTAGTTGACAGGATGTATTCAAAGTGTTCAATATGACAACAGTGCTGAATTGACAGATGGCTGTATGTTGCTGAGCTAACATACAACCATTAGTAAGGAAACACACAAAGCCTATAGGATCCCACAAGCCGTCTCAACCTGTGCCTATTGAGACGGCATGATAAGAGCTCGAGCATAATAGACGTTCCTACCATATATACCAGTAAATATTCCTGTTAAGTCACATTAAATCACACACCTATTAAGGAATTGGGTCCTAATCATTTTGGAATCACTGACACAGCATGTTGTGTGGGCCAATATACTCTATGTAGGGAGGCACCCTTTATTACTGAGAAAATAAACCTCATACTGCACATTGAATGGAATGGAGCTGGAGCAAAACATGTCATTTGTGTTGAGAGAGAATGTGACCATCTGTGTGTGCATGCGTGTCAAAAAAAATGCATGTTGCTCTCACATTCATCAAACAAGCTCAACATATGGAGAAGATAGAATCAGAGCAAATGTTTTTCAATGTCTGGTTCGTCGATCACTGCTCAGACAGAAAGCCTGGCAGGCGTGAAGTCTCCCGGAGACGCAGGAGAAGAACAAATACAGTATAATAGGGAATTTAGAGTGAAAATCCATCAAGATTTACTCAGCAGATGCATCCGTCAACAGTGTTGTGCTCTAAAAAGTGGGTGAAATAATCACACGCCCATTGGCTGCTTGGGACAGGTGTGTGTGGAAGGGGTGGGGGGGTGCTTTTGTGTGTCTTTGAGTTTAGATGGCTGGACGGGCTTGGGCAACGATGAAAATAAAAATAATCTTTATTCATTACATGAGCTGCGGTCATATCTCAAAATGGTAAAATGCCAGACTGGCTATATTCAAAAGCTGATTCCATATCCAGTGTTTGATAGCATCCCTGTTGAGGGGAAAGCAGCTCAGCCTTCCATTGACAGACACTGAATATGATTGTTGATAAGGTGTTCAGACTATTCTGCTCTGCAGAGAAACGCTAAAAAAATTGACAACCCCTTCTCAAATTCACAAACATCTTATAGGTTTTCAAAGGAGAGACATTCCGTCAGCACATTGTTGGGCACTGCATTGCTAGATGTGTCAAAACCCCTCTGGGTTAATATATTGAGACACTCAGCATAAGACAGAGAAGTTGTCACTCCTTTCCCAATCAGCGCATGACTGCTGCATCCTCTAATGCCAGTCTTATTGGCGGGATGTGGTTGAGAGGCATGGTGGCAAGGCCTAGGCAGTGTGATCACAGTGGCGCGCACACACACAAACTACAGGGTTTCCATTAGGAAAGCTTTCCCTAAACTAAATTGCCAAAATCATATAGCCTAATTAGCTTATTCTATAAAAACATAAATAAATAAAATCATTCAAAATAGGCTACTACACCAGAAAGAATGATTTGGCCACAGAGGATCATTAGCTTCTTAAAAAAATAGGCCTAGATGACTGTTGAGTTGCAACTGTCAGTGAAAAGCAGAGGCATATCGCAAAATCCAGGCATATCGCAATATCAAGAAGTACAATCGCAGAAAAACTGTTGAGAAAACAAATGGCTATTGCTGTAAAGAGAAGAGAATGAACAGAAACCAATGTCTTTCAGTTATCAAACATCTCAACTTAATTGAAAAGGATCTTATTTGCACCAGCAGAGAACAGCAGCCATATCCCTGGTGAGTGTACATCTTCACTGTCTTTATCATTGGGTCAGTGGCACTTCGGTTTGTTTTTGGACAATCGTTTTCTCCTCCAGGTTAGATGGATGTCATATTGTACTTGTGTCTCCACTTTTCATTGGCTTAATATATGGATCAGACCATGTTATTTGCATTGACCTGTTTGTCAGTAGACTAGGCTACCCTGTAATTTTCTCATAAAAAAATACATTTGCTCATGTCTCTAGTTATATAAAGCGTAGTTGAATTGCATAAAATGTGTTTATAAAAGGCCAACATTTCCTGTGCAGAGAGAGAAGACATGTAGGTTCTGATATAGCCTAGGCCTACTCCACTGCATTCAACAGTCCTTTCTGAGAACAGTGAACAAATTATATTATTAGCTGAAATTATGACTATCCAATCTAAATCATCACATTAGGAATAGTAGACTATCTTACATCAGTCTGCAAATGTGAGGAATTAGACAACAAATGTGAGGCAGTAGGCTACGTGTGAATGTTAGTTCCATAATGCAATTAGCGGGAAAACACAATTTTGAGCGGTTTCATGTGACAGAGATTAAAATATCCCTTAGAAATTAAGAAAGAGGGGAAATCTAAAGATGCAACAACTAGCATTGGTTACTAATATGACTAGGATTGTGTATTTGGCTACTGGACAATGAAAGCAAGTTGATTTGAAAAAGGCTACTGGTTTGAGCAGTATCGACTGGTATTTCACATCAATTAATAGGCAAAAACGCAATGGGATTTTTTGGGGGGAATAGATGGGTATTACCAAACCCTGGTACACAATGTAACTGATGAGGACCACATCAGAGCTGCCTTTCTGTGACAGTTAGATTAGAGAACGGTGCAGGGGCCTTTTAAAATCTACAGCCCCCCCTGTCTGTGCCTTCAATACAGGGCTGTGTTTGGGACAGGTGCTGCTGGGTCATTTGCTCTGAGCGTGCAGGCAGGAGTCATAGTGTCAGTCTGTCACACAGAATGGCCCTCTGGAACACAGAGGTACTTTAGTCATCCAGTACTCAGCAGTCCCAGTGAGGGGCCAATAAATGTGTCTACTTTACGTGAGTAATAGGCTAGTTAAGGTTTACCCCTAGCTCCAAAACATGGATGTGGCAATCGTTATGACACATCAGAAATCCATAACCGCTTCTTTCATCTTTTAAAAACAGTTGCTGATTCAGATCCAAGATGAAAAGTTCTCTCCTAAATGGTAAATGGCAAAATCAATCATCATCCACTTTAGAGAGAGTCTCTCTACTCTATTGTACATGAGTGGACCTCCAGATAGCCCAACTCCAATTGAGCTGTCAGGTCCACTGCTTCATGGGTAAGTGAGCCCGACAGAAGGGAGGGTGTTGGGGAGTGAGAGAGTGTACATGCATCAGGGCTCACAGCGCTTGGTCACCTCCACTCCCCATGGTGCTGCTAAACTCTTGGTCCTCTCAAGAGGGACCCTGATACTGGGCTCTGAGTCTGGGGCTAGAGACTCACAAAGACTTGCTTACTGTCTACAGGGAGCCGGGCAGCTCAGTATACATTCCAACTATGATATGACCTGAGGTGGACAGCGAGTGTAACACACACACAAACTGTGTATATCACTCACTTTTAAACTGAGTCAAGAGCAGTTGGACAAAAATCCACTGAGGCATCACAGGACAACACAGAGACAGAGAGAGAGGCAGAGAGAGAGAGAGGTCTAGAGCCACTGCAGGACAACACAGAGAGAGAGAGCTCTAGAGCCACTACAGAACAACACAGGGAGAGAGAGCTCAAGAGCCACTACAGGACAACAGAGAGAGAGAGAGAACGCTCAGGAGCCACTACAGGACAAGAGAGAGAGAGCTCTAGAGCCACTACAGGACAACAGAGAGAGAGAGAGAGAGAGAGAGAGAGAGCCACTACAGGACAACAGAGAGAGAGAGACAGAGAGCCACTACAGGACAACAGAGAGAGAGAGAGCTCTAGAGCCACTACAGGACAACAGAGAGAGAGAGAGCTCTAGAGCCACTACAGGACAACAGAGAGAGAGAGCGCTAGAGCCACTACAGGACAACAGAGAGAGAGAGCGCTAGAGCCACTACAGGACAACAGAGAGAGAGAGAGCTCTAGAGCCACTACAGGACAACAGAGAGAGGGAGAGCTCTAGAGCCATACAGGACAACAGAGAGAGAGAGACAGAGAGACACTACAGGACAACACAGAGAGAGAGAGAGAGCTCTAGAGCCACTACAGGACAACAGAGAGAGAGAGAGAGTGCTAGAGCCACTACAGGACAACACACACAGAGACAGAGAGACAGAGAAACAGAGAGCGAGAGAGAGAGAGAGCCACTACAGGACAACACAGAGAGAGAGAGAGAGAGCTCTAGAGCCACTACAGGACAACACAGAGAGAGAGAGAGAGAGCTCTAGAGCCACTACAGGACAACACACAGAGAGAGAGAGCTCTAGAGCCACTACAGGACAACACAGAGAGAGAGCGAGAGCTCTAGAGCCACTACAGGACAACAGAGAGAGAGAGAGCTCTAGAGCCACTACAGGACAACAGAGAGAGAGAGAGCTCTAGAGCCACTACAGGACAACAGAGAGAGAGAGAGCTCTAGAGCCACTACAGGACAACACAGAGAGAGAGAGCTCTAGAGCCACTACAGGACAACACAGAGAGAGAGAGCTCTAGAGCCACTACAGGACAACACAGAGAGAGAGAGCTCTAGAGCCACTACAGGACAACACAGAGAGAGAGAGCTCTAGAGCCACTACAGGACAACACAGAGAGAGAGAGCTCTAGAGCCACTACAGGACAACACAGAGAGAGAGAGCTCTAGAGCCACTACAGGACAACAGAAAAGCCCATTGTGTTGGTAGAGATAAACAAGAGATTACAACAGCCAAAGGTTCTGGCCAGAGTAGGTCTGCCGAGGGCTCAGTATTCGGGCCCCGTCCACCCGGCTGGCCCACTCTCTCAGTGCTGAGAGAGCATGACAGGGACTGTCACAGAGATATTACACCTCCTCCTTCGTTTATCTTGGCCTGCATCAACGCCAAACCACTGAGAAAACACCTGGCAGACCCTTAGCACCCAACATCTCACTGGACAAAAACAATGTGCTAGAGATGGGCCGTCAAGGACACTGAATTATAACTTGTGTGTGTGCTAAAAGACAGACCGAGCGATACAGTGAAAGAGAAACTGAAAAGAGAAAGTGCGTGAAAATAATTAACATGGTTGAGTGGGGTGATGAGAATAGAGCCTGCATGATCACAGAGCACAATGAACTTGGGCCCCGCTCCCAAACACAACTCGTGCACACACACCATTAAACTTGATAACACTTCAGCCAGGATGAACCACAGCAATTTGCACATCTAGAAGAGGGCTGGCTGGGGATTGCTATACCAAAGAGAGCTGAAACAAAGTCACAGTGTCAGGACACTTCTCAAACAAGCTGCAGTACAGAAACACCACAATCACCACCAGTATCGTTTGATAAACTAAATAAATTCCACTTCTTCAACCTAGGGTAGGGTCAGTACTCTGCAGTGTGTGTTAGTATGATAGCCACTCACTGAGTCTCTTGGCGGCCTGCAGGGCGTCGGGAGGATTGTCAGCCACGTAGAAACGCTGGACAGTCACCCCACTCTCCTGCATCAGCTTCTTGCTCTGGTACTCCTGCAGGTTCAGCCATCGCCTGGAACTCACCCGTGCACACTGCAGACAGTGAGAGAGAGAATGGTTGACATTTTTTGATAAAGTAACCAAGTATTTCACTGAAGAAGTAACTAGATAAACACCCGGTAGCTAAAAGGAATCCAAAATCAGGTAACGCAGCTGTTGATGACGACTTGAATATAATGAGCAATAAAACATGGTTTTCTATGCCCCTCAAATTTAAGAGTACTAGGGACTAACACTAAACAGGTACAGGTTCTCTGTGAGGCGTAGTAGTAGGATTAGGATCCCCAATTATCTGCCGCCAAGACAGTGGTTTCTCTTCCTGGGGTGCAAACAGGAATCAAAACACAACAAATGAAATACGTAATGTTCTGTATATAGCACTACATTTACATTACAATCTAGTAATTTAGCATCCAGAGCAACCCACAGCCAGTGGATTCATCTCAAGATAGCCAGGCAAGACAACCACGTATAACACATAAGAACATAATACAATACAAAAAAACATTCAAATGTCTGTGTGCATCTTCACAGTCCCCGTCGTGACGTAAGGTGTTCTTTTATCATTTTTTTTTAAATGTAGTTTTATTACTAGCTTACCTGTTACCTGGGGTTGCAGAGAGTTCCATGTAGTCATGGCTCTATTGAATACTGCACGTTTCCCAGCCTCTGTTCTGGACCTTGGGACTGTGAAGAGACCTCTGGTTGAATGTCTTGTGTTCTACCGATGAGTGCCCGTCTGAACTATGTGCCAACTGCTTGAACAGATGGTTCGGTACCTTCAACACCTCGCACAAAGACAAGTAGTGAGGAGGTCAATCTCTCCTCAACTTTGAGCCAGGTGAGACTGACATGCATGTTGGCATCCTTGGTGCCAGCCTGAAAATGTCATTCCTCTAATGACATGTTTTAAATTAAGCCTACATGCGCAAAGATGTCTTTACACTGCACAAGCTGTTGTTTGAACATCTGGTTACATTCAGGAATGATCAATGCAGCCCATATGTTCTTCAAGGTTTGACTGACTCTCAGTTAGAGGAATAGCCATACCAGGTGTTTCTGATAAAGTCTTGTTTACGTTCAGTTCTCCAGGGTGCACTCATTCCATTTCCATCTCTCAGTCTTCCCTCCCCCTCTCCATCCGCCTCTCCCCCATAATGAGACAGGCAGACGGGCCTAGGCTATGTTAAAACTGTTTGCTCAGTCAGCAAATGCAGCAAGGCTGTCAAGCTCCAGCTGTTGGCACTATTAAAAAGACATTGGGTTTTAATGTGAGACACTTGTGTTAAGGTTGGACTCCCTCAGTGTTGTCAGGTCGGCCCATTACCCTGAGTGTGTGCATTCACAGTGCAGTCAGTCTGTTTTCCTTAACAATGTGAAAGGCTGCTGCAATTCTTAATTGTGACATTAAAAGGGACGACTGTGACGAGTCAAGTGTCTTGGTCATGGAGAGTGTCATTTTGGCTACATTCCTCAGCTGATAGGAGGACTCAGGCAGTCTAGCCTAAAGACTACTTCTGTATTGCAGGAATTACATGACAGAGATTCTGCCTCTGGAAAAACAGCAAACCATACTGTTCATCATCTCCAAGTCTCAAGGTTATTTGTGCAAATTTGAAATAATTTCTCCTTCCTTATTCTGTCTCTGCTGAAGAGCTTGTGTGTGGGCCAGAAGGCGTAATCCTGTCCTGATCCACTACAAGACATGCTGATGAATAATGAAGGCCTCCTCAAGTGCAACAAAGTCTGAGGGGCTGATCAAACAAGCCGTATTTCAGACATCCTTTAAAACATGCATACTGACAAGGAAAGGTTGGCTGAAGGCTGATGCCGGTGAGGGGAAGGAGGGGAGGGGCTTCTGCCATCTGACTTAATGGTGAGAGTGGTATGACAAGGCCAAGCCCAAGCTGATACTCTCAAAACAGAGCTGCCTGGGAGCTCTCCATCATTCATGAGAAGAGGAGAGAAAGGGGATACAGGCTAAGAGCACTAGGTCACTTCGCTGAGCATCCACAACTCATTTGAGTGGAGGAACTCTGAACTGAGCAAGGAAACAAGACCATCAAGAACTGGGCCTACTGTAAGGCTTACTGAAATCAATATGTTCAAATCTATGATTCTAGTCATCCATTCAATTAGTTTGATTTCAAAGTTGTTTCTGAAGAAAAGGGTAGCATATAGGTGCATTCATAGAAGGTACATCATCCGTAGCCCTCTCTGGTCAACGGCATGATTGCTGAATGGTGTTAAGAGTAACCTTAACTTTCTGGCGTAGTATTGTATTAGCATGTATTGTTCACTGCTACCACCTTCCGGGTAAGGAGCACTGGAGACTTCATTAGGGCAGAAAAGCCGAGCTTCCATAGAAGGTGCAGCAGTATGCTGATTGGTCTCCCTCACATCACTGAATAACGAGGGTCATTTGTGGGTCATTTCCTGTGTCTCTGCCTGGAATGAAGTGAGTTTCACATGTATGCCTACTTTTATTTATTTCAAGGGGGTGTCAGACGTTCTACTGTGAAACAAGACCATGTGACAGCCCCATGGCAGTGGCACACTGGCACTATGCCCTATATATAACAGTATAACAGTTCAATGACAGGGCAACAGATTTTTATACAGCCTCACAAAAGCATTTAATATGAAGTGCTTTTCACTTACACTGCCTCAATTCAAAACCCTTCTGTTGACCTAAGTTGAGCAGTGCATTTACCCACACTTAAGTTACTGGACGCCACAAACAGAGCAAAGAGGAGCTGCTCATGAGTCTTCTCTGGAGTCTCTCTAAAAACACAGCAACAACCAGTTTTCAGTGTGATGGATTGTTCCTCATCTAGTAGTGCGAGGTGTTGCATGTTATAAAGTGAGGGGGGCACAGTGTTGTGTGTTAGAGTGAGCTGGTGAGTTGTGTGTGGGGAATATCTGACCATTGTCCTTGTTTAAAAGGTGCCACATACATTCTCTCTCATGCTCACTTCACTATGAGGCAAGCAGAAACAAGTTTTGTGTCCTTTCCTTATCCATCTAGTGTGAGCTTATCTCTGGGACTGCCTACGCAGTCACCTTGTAGTCTGAACACTAGCTGTGTGTGTGTGGTGTCAGGGTTAACATTAGGAAGGTGTGCTGGTCAAATGTCCAGCACCACCATTTTCATTTACCAGACATTTGAGAAATTTCCAAAACTTGATTATGGTGTCCACCCACAGCGCTAAGAATGGCAAAAATCACATTTAGATTATTATCTTAACAGAACATACAGGCAGGGTAGGCTAGTGGTTAGAGCGTTGGACTAGTAACCGAAAGGTTGCAAGTTCAAATCCCCCAGCTGACAAGGTACAAATCTGTCGTTCTGCCCCTGAACAGGCAGTTAACCCACTGTTCCTGGAACTTCATTGTAAATAAGAATTTGTTCTTAACTGATGTAGAAAGAGAGGAGATCTAATGTGCAACAACTAGCATGGTTTATATGGTTTATGGTTAATATGACTAGGATTGTGCCTTTGGCTACTGGACTTAAACAAAATAACTGCTTCCACGGATAGGGTCTGATTTTGGCTAGGCTAGGTTTCCAAAAATTAAGTATATGCTTTCAAAATGCATACTGCCTCCAGCTCATTGCAAAGTGGTGTGTGACGCACCGATGCAGCCTACATATGTACTGCATGCCGATGCAGCCTACGTATGTACTGCATGCCGATGTAGCCTACGTATGTACTGCATGCCGATGTAGCCTACGTATGTACTGTATGCCGATGTAGCCTACGTATGTACTGTATGCCGATGTAGCCTACGTATGTACTGTATGCCGATGTAGCCTACGTATGTACTGTATGCTGATGTAGCCTACGTATGTACTGTATGCTGATGTAGCCTACGTATGTACTGTATGCTGATGTAGCCTACGTATGTACTGTATGCTGATGTAGCCTACGTATGTACTGTATGCTGATGTAGCCTACGTATGTACTGTATGCTGATGTAGCCTACGTATGTACTGTATGCTGATGTAGCCTACGTATGTACTGTATGCTGATGTAGCCTACGTATGTACTGTATGCTGATGTAGCCTACGTATGTACTGTATGCTGATGTAGCCTACGTATGTACTGTATGCTGATGTAGCCTACGTATGTACTGTATGCTGATGTAGCCTACGTATGTACTGTATGCATTTTTTTAAATGTAGTTTACAAAATGTTTGCTGCTTGACATGGTGTAGCAGCAGATCTTGTGCTGTGACAGATTTCCACTCAAAGCTTCTGTATGCTGTGCACGTGTGATAAATAGCAAATATACACACGGGCTAACTTAATTCCACAAAATTATGCAAATGAACCTATAGACCAATAAGCATAACCGGTCAAATGTATTTACATCAATGAATCAAATCTAAGTTTATTTGTCACGTGCGCCGAATACAACAGGTGTAGGTAGACCTTACAGTGAAATGCTTACTTACAGGCTCTAACCAATGGTACAAAAAAGGTATTAGGTGAACAACAGGTAAGTAAAGAAATAAAACAACAGTAAAAAGACAGGCTATATACAGTAGCGAGGCTACATACTGGTAAGTCAGGCTGATTGAGGTAGGATGTACATATGGTTAAAGTGGCTATGCATACATTGGGGTGAACAAGTATTTGATACACTGCCGATTTTGCAGGTTTTCCTACTTACAAAGCCTGTAGAGGTCTGTAATTTTTATCATAGGTACACTTCAACTGTGAGAGACGGAATCTAAAACAAAAATCTAGAAACTCACATCTGATGAACAAAGAATAGCAGTAGCGTAAAATAGGATTTGGCGGCTGGTGGGTGGGACACAATGCAGATAGCCTGGTTAGCCAATGTGCGGGAGCACTGGTTGGTCGGCACAATTGAGGTAGTATGTACATGAGTGTATAGGTAAAGTGACTATGCATATATGATAGAGAGTAGCAGCAGCGTAAACAAGGTGTTTGGGGGGGCAAATAATCTGGGCAGCCATTTGATTGCCTGTTCAGGAGTCTTATGGCTTGGGGGTAAAAACTGTTGAGAAGTCTATTGGTCCTTGACTTGGCACTCCGGTACCGCTTGCCATGCGGTAGTAGAGAGAACAGTTTATGACTGGGGTGGCTGGGGTCTTCGACAATTTTTAGGGCCTTCCTCTGACACCGCCTGGTATAGAGGTCCTGGATGGCAGGCAGCTTAGCCCCAGTGATGTACTGGGCCATATGCTCTGAAGTGCCTTGCGGTCAGAGGCCGTTGCCGTACGACACACAGGTTCAAATACACTATTACGCAATGGGATTTTTTTCTTCTCACAGAGCATTGGCCGGTGCCAATTATTTATAGGCTTTTCTAAAAAATAAAAAATACATTAAAAACTGGCTAACGGAAACCCTAGTGTGTGTATGTGACAGGGCTCTACACTGACCTTTTTTTACACGGAGCACACAACGAAGGTATTTAGGACTAAAATGTCGCACTGTAGAGCCCTGTGTGTGTGTGTGTGTGTGTGTTATATTATAGCAAGTGCACACACTGAGTGTTAGGAAGTCAGCAGAAAGAGCCTACAGTGTTTCGGCCTAATAACACCTGCCTCTTAAAAACAATAACATTGTAAAATGAGAAGTGGTGTTGGCTCTCTGTGGACTCAACAGAAAGGAGACATCTTTAGGATGGAATGGGCTGCTTTTCAGAGCTAACATTGGCTTGAGAGTTCTTCACAGTAAGTAGATCATTAACTGGCTAGCACGAGTTGGCACAATAAAACCAGTGGAGCTCAATATTAATCTGACCATTTCTGACAAAGTCTGCTGAGGAGAAAAAAAGTTATTTTCAAACTCATTTTAATTTCTGGCAACTTGAAAAACACCACCTTAAATAAGCAGCTGTCGTGTACCTGGTGAACAGTTGGAGAGGGGGAGCAGAAAAAACTTCAGAGCGATTAGGGATGACTCCTCTCTGTCACCAAAGAGGGAGAAAAGGGAGGGGGAAAGGAGAGGAAAAGATCCTAAAACAACAGCTGCTGAATGCGAAGTGGGGCTGGCGGTGTCCCTCCAGGCACTGACAGTTACCTTGTGACAAACAATACAGGAGTGGGATGCCAACAGCACTTTATCCCCAGTACACTGACTGAGAGACCCACATACCAGTACACCACTGTAATACCAAGGAAGGACTAAAGCCACACTTTACCCTGCCACGCTCATAAATAGTCCTTTTATCCCATTGCCTGTTCTCTCAGTCTAAAGGTAGTTAATGATGTGGATTTCTTTCCCCACAATGGAACCACATGCAGGAATGCATGATTAGTAGTGCTGGGATTCGATATTATCACAATACTTTGGAGCGGATACGATATGTATTATGACTCTATATGATGATTCTATATGTATTGCGATTCGATACTGCGATTTTATTGCGATGTGATGTTCCAAACGTATTGCTCACCATATGTCTGCTGTAGAGAGACAAAAGAGCATGAGAAAACTAGTTTCGATCAGTCAGGGAAATAAAAGGTCTGAAAACATGTTCTCACTTTTTAAAAAGAAGATAAAGAACAAGGCGAAGGGACAACTAGCGCTAGCTACCCACAGTAGCAATTTAAAAAATCATTTTTTTTTACTAATTGATACTTGAAGTCAAATATCAATATAATATCATCCAAAAATAATATCATGATATATAACTATTGATTATTTTCACCAATCACTAATAGGGTTGGGAGGAATGCAGATACCGTCCTAATGTTTCTGTACCGTTCCGGGTATATGGTATTACCGAATGTGCACACAAGGGGCGCTGCTTCTGCTTTTTGTTGTTGTTACGGTATCAAAAATCATACCGTCTAAATTTTGAAATATACCATTTATACTGTATACCGGGCTATCACCCAAGCCTAATCACTAATGATTAGTGTTTAATTTGTCACAGGAAATGCTAGTGTCAACATTTGAAATGCTGAGGCACCAGCATTAACAGTGTTGTTGCAATACCAGTATCGCGATACTACAATACCAGATTTTCCATGGCAAAAAAATAAAACACGAAGCAGACTGGGCTCTATGGTCCTTTAAAACCTACTTAAGTCAAATATTGTGCTATAGCTTGCAAAATAAAACAAATGTGACTGTTCTTTCCAACATTAGGACTGTTTTCCTAGGACTGTCCGCTTCATGTTCTGCTTCCTTTGTTTCCTTACGTCATAGTATCGAAATACTGGTATTGTGACAACACAGCGTGAGAGAGTTTATATGCTTGCCATTCCTATTCTCTTTGAAAGTAGGATATTCTCTGGCACATATGTTTGAGCTTTGCAGGATTCCCTTTCATTCTAATTAATTTCCTGTTTGACTTTGGCAGTAAAATGCTGCCAAGTCAAGGTTAAGTCACTGCCAAGTCAAAGTCAGATCACTGCAAAGTCAAAGTTAAGTCACTGCCAAGTCAAAGTCAGATCACTGCAAAGTCAAAGTCAGATCACTGCAAAGTCAAAGTTAAGTCACTGCCAAGTCAAAGTTAAGTCACTGCCAAGTCAAAGTTAAGTCACTGCCAAGTTAAAGTTAAGTCACTGCCAAGTCAAAGTTAAGTCACTGCCAAGTCATGTGTAGGCTAAATCATGTAGGGTGGTGGTAGTAGGGGAGTGAGTCGTGCTTGTGTTGCAGGCCTGCCCCGGGAGAGAGAGAAGTGAGTGGAGGATTTACTTGCAGGAGGCTGCCCTCCCCAGAGACACTCGCTCTACAGTAATTATCTTCATCAGTGCTCGAGACAACCTACCAGGCGCTATTAAATACCAGCAGCCTGTGCAGACTCATATACAAACTGACACACAGTCCTATATACTGCTATATATCAGGCAAAGGCAAGTCATACTTAGGGCCAAAAACACATCCACACACTCACATCCAACCTCTACCCACTGAAGCAGAGAGTATGAGAAAATGGGAGAGAGACAGAGAGAGAGAAACAAGAGAGGAAAAAAGGGTGCTAGGGGAGAAGGGCCATGCCCGAATAGCCATACTAGCATCCTAAATAGTAGGCAGTTTGAGTATGCTAAGTATACTTTAAATGCCCAGCTGGCATACTAATTTTGATTTTGACAACAGCAAATCAATTAGATATGGGGATGTGCTACCGAAATTAACAAATAGCGGGGAAACAATGCAATCACTCACGCGTGACACATTCTCAGTATGACATTTTTCTATGTTTAATGGTAGGGACATTTCGAAAAACAAGTACGGTTTAAAGGACGTGTTTAGCTCTGCATCTAGTAGAATTCAATGCACACGTTTCCACAATACATTGGAAGAAACTAGGCTACTTAATTGGGAAGATGCAAAAGCTTCTGCATTGGTGACCAATGTAGGCTAAGTAGTTTTGTTGTGCTTAAAGTAATGCATCGTAGGCTACATCTTTGAAAAGATAAGTATTTTTTATACTCAGTGGATTTCAGTTTTTTCGCTGAAAAGTGTTTATTGGGAAAGGCGGGTACCTAGTTAATTGTACAACTGAATGCATTCAGCTGAAATGTGTCTTCCGCATTTCTCCCAACCCTTCTGAATCAGAGCGGTGTGGGGGGCTGCCATAATCGACATCCACGTCTTCAGCGCCCGGGGAACTGTAGGTTAACTGCCTTGCTCATTGTTCTCTTGGCCTTCGGCAGAGCTTTTAAACTAAATCACCATCTTTTGATTTCTTAATGTATCGGCCCCGGGGACTTGGGATAATGATGCGTTATTGATGTCATCTTAATCACTCCTTTTGATTTGAACATATGGATTGTTTTAGTTTTGCAGGCTAGGCCGTTTTGCAGGCTAGGCCGTTTTGCAGGCTATTATTTTATTTATTTGGTCAAGCCTTACCAGGCATTCTGATCTAGTTCCCAATGATCAGTACTTTAGTTTATTATGCTACTGTCCAGAAGGTTCTGAATTTGTGATGCACCCGACTGTCCACGTTTTTCTGTGTAATAGCTTTTTGATTTGAACATTTGATAAGTTTTGGTGTCTAATAGGCTATTTGATTGACTTTATATACAGTACCAGTCAAAAGTTGGGACACACCTACTCATTCAAGGATTTTCTTAATTTTTTAAATATTGTATATTAAAAGTGAAGACATCAAAACTATGAAATAACACATATGGAATCATGTGGTAACCAAAAAAGTGTTAAAAAACGAAAAAATATATTTTTGATTCTTCAAAGTAGCCAACCTTTGCGTTGATGACAGCTTTGCACAGTATTGGCATTCTCTCAACCAACTTTATGAGAAATGATTGAAGGAGTTCCCACATATGCTGAGCACTTGTTGGCTTCTTTTCTTTCACTCCGCAGTCCAACTCATCCCAAACTATCTCAATTGGGTTGAGGTTGGGTGATTGTAGAGGCCAGGTCATTTATGTAGCACTCCACCGCTTTCCTCCTTGGTCAAATAGCCCTTACACAGCCTGGGAGGTGTTGGGACATTGTCCTGTTGAAAAACAAATTATAGTCCCAATAAGCACAAACCAGATGGGATGGCGTATCACTGCAGAAAGCTGTGGTAGACATGCTGGTTAAGTGTGCCTTGAATTCTAAATAAATCACTGATAGTGTCACCAGCAAGCACCCCCACAAGCATCACAACTCCTCCATGCTTTACGGTGGGAACTACACATGCGGAGATCATCCGTTCACCTACTCTGCGTCTCGCAAAGACATGGCGGTTGAAACCAAAAATCGCACATTTGGACTCATCAGACCAAAGGACAGATTTCCACCAGTCTAATGTCCATTGCTTGTGCTTCTTGACCCAAGCAAGTCTCTATTTAATATTGATGTCCTTCAGTAGTGGTTTCTTTGCAGAAACTTGACCATGAAGGCCTGATTCAAGCTGTCTCCTCTGAACAATTGATGTTGAGATGTGTCTGTTACTTGAACTCTGCAAAGCATTTATTTGAGCTGCAATCTGAGGCTGGTAACTCTAATGAACTTATCCTCTGCAGCAGAGGTAACTCTGGGTCTTCAATTCCTGTGGCAGTCCTCATGAGAGCCAGTTTCATCATAGCACTTGATGGTTTTTGCAACTCACCTTCATGTTTTAAAGTAACGATGGATTGTCGTTTCTCTTTGCTCATTTGAAGCATTTCTTGCCATAATATGAACTTGGTCTTTTACCAAATAGGACTTTCTTCTGTATACCAACCCTACCTTGTCACAACACAATTGATTGGCTCAAACGCATGAAGAAGGAAAGGAATTCCACAAGTTAACTTTTAGGTTAATTGAACAACATTCCAAGTGACTACCTCCTGACGCTGGTTGAGAGAATGCCAAGAGTGTGCAAAGCTGTCATCAAGGCAAAGGCTGGCTGCTTTGAAGAATCTCAAATAAAATGTGTTTAACACTTTTTTTTACTACATAATTCCATATGTGTTATGTATTCGTTTTGAATTCTTCACTATTATTCTACAATGTAGAAAATAGTAAAAATAAAGAAAAACCCTCAAATGAGTAGGTGTGTTCAAACTTTAACTGGTAGAGTATGTTAGTTAATTTTGGTTTCACTAATAAATATGATGAAATGGATCCAAGTCCTTTTCATATAGGATAGATGGGCTATGGTATAGGTTGTATGCGATAGTCTGCCTATAACCAGCCTGAGTAGGCCTATAAATCCATTCCTATTCTATTCAGAGTTTAAAGACATTTCTCAAGTTGGAAATGAGCTATTATCAGGCTGGTTAATGTGATGCATGTCTGTTGAATTTGGAAAGATCCACCCACACTCAGCCAATCAGGAGCCACTACTGAGTTGTGGCTGTGGCACACTTTTCACTAAACGGTACGTAGGATGAGTAAATAGTATGCAGTACGCTAGTATGGGTATTCAGACATGGCCAAGGTCTCATTCATTGTGAAAGTGAAAAAAGGACATGTTCCTGAGCAGTAGAGCCATAAAACATGAAAGGCTATAACTGTCACTGGAAATTAGATCTTGAGAGAGTTCACCTCAGAGGGTATGCATCAGTGAACACATTTAGTGCTCTCTCCTCTCAGTCTTTACTCAATAGGCTATAGCCAGGCAGTGACTAGACACTTCACAGGTCTCCATTAACATAGCCTATAGGGCTTCTTGTGTTTTGTTGTTTTATTTTATGCTGGAGGTATTAGATCAATTAGGTTTAGGCTAATCTCTTGTGGAAAAACTACGTAACAAAATAATTCCACCCTGCTGGTATCTTGATCAAACACTGTCCCTGTCTGACCATCAACATTGGTCTTCACACCAAAGTATGAGAAATTGTACAGCCAAAGATCTGGCCACCAAGTTGAAGCGATAGCAAAAAGTACCAATAAAAGTAAAGACCACAATATTCTGTGAGGGAGATTTTTTCTTTCAGCAGGCTTACAGCTAAAATCTTGACATTCAGCCAGTGATCACAAAATGTCAGAGCAAAGCACTTCAAGATACAGAGATGAGACATTTTTACTGTAAGCTCAGAGCCTACCCCAATATACAGGCTAGAACTTACTTACAGCCTTTTTTTCTTTTACAATATTTTGACTACTAGAATATCAATAGTTGATCCTCGACCATCAAACAGCCAATCAAATGACCTGAATATAAAGCCTAAAAGGGAATGAATATAATATGGGCCTCGGCCCTATGCTCGTCATTTTGCCACAACAACAAGGGGAAAAATGCAACAAGGCATATACTGTAAGTTACCAAAGTCATTAAAATAAACTGACATTCAAAAATGAATATAATTAACCAAAAACAAATGCATAAAGCACCCAAATGTGCTGAGTGAAGCATGTGTTGCAGCGGTCCATACGGCTCCTCTCTGTAAAGCACACAGAGTTCCTGTCTGTCCCCATACAAAGGCAGAGAGCAGAGGACAGTGCTGTGGCAGCAGCTGCATTAAATTGTGCAGTGTCACAGATGCTCCACCAAGGAGTGGCGTAAAAGGACAGAGCCAGGGCAGCAAGCACACTGCTCCTACCTCAGAACTGGCATATGGCATTCAGCAGACTCAGAAGCACCCTCAGCTCTGACTTTCAAGTGGTACAAAATGACAGCGGTTTAGCAAACTCTGCTTTTTGTGAGCTAGGAACAATGTCATGCAGAAGTATCATTACGTAGAAAGGAGGATGTTACTAACAGGAGACCTATTCTGAGTCAGCCTCATCACACTGTAGGGCTAGCTAGTCCAATTCAGGCTAACACAGAAACACGCATAAGTAATTGGGTACACCTGCCATAAGATATACAGTACTGTACACTGAGTATAAACATTAAAACCACCAGCTCTTTCCATGTCAGACTGACCAGGTGCAAGCTATGATCCCTTATTGGTGTCACTTAAATCCACTACAATCAGTGTAGATGAAGGGGAGGAGACTGGTAAAATAAAGATGTTCAAGCCTTGAGACAGGTATTGTGTATGAGTGTCATTCAGAGGATGAATGGGCACAACAAAATATTTAAGTGCCTTTAAATGGGGTATGGTAGTAAGTGCCAGGCACACCGGTTTGGGTCAAGAACTGCAACGCTGCTGGGTTTTTCCACACTCAACAGTTTCCCGTGTGTATCAAGAATGGTCCACCACCCAAAGGACATCTAGCCAACTTCACACAACTAGGGGAAGCATTTGAGTCAACATGGGCCAGCATCCCTGTAGAACACCTGACACCTTGTAGAGTCCATGCTGAGTGCAACTCAATATGAGGATGGTGTTCCTAATGTTTAGTATACTCCGTGTATATTTTAGGCCTACTACATAGAACAGGAGAACTCCCCTGATGGATCACATCACTGTCTAATCCACAAAATGGCCTTAAGGCCTTGTCAAGTAGGCTACATCTCATGAAGTAGGCTAGGCCTAAGCTATTTCCCTATTTTAGGCCATGCTTTGATTGAGGGGAGGGAAATCCTACATGAACTGAAGGAACGCTCCCAGACACACAACACAGCAGGACATTTGTAGAACAGAACTCTGTTGATGGATGGGGTGAAGAGCCCGTACAAACGGCAGAGAGGAAAATCAATACTTTATCAGGACACCTGGACAGAGGCCAACATCCTCACTCACACTATTCAGATGCAAAATCTAGAGGTATTATTTCATGGAGTGGTTGTGTTTAACTTTTTGATGTATGAATAAAAAAAGCCTCTGGCATGCTCCATTAAGGGCCAACGGCTGCATTAAAGCAGAAAAGAAGAATGAACATGGCCCTTCAATGGCCCTGTCCTCTAACCCTCTCAGGGAAGGCTATCATCATTAGCATGTCTCAGAGGCTGGACATAGTGCCCCTCCATTAGGAGCACAGAGACCGAATAACTCAATAGGGGATTGATTCTGATAAGAGCCCTTGCAGAAAACAAAAAAACACAGCTGCTTTCAACCACAAGGGAATACACATTTTTTAACAAACATATTCATGAGCAAATCTGTATGGATCCAGCATAGCTTTGGGAATAGGAAGAGAAGCTAATGGGAGTCCAGTCAAGGCTTTATTTAAATAAAACAAATACACTTTGAAATTATTAACACTTTCAAGGTCTCCTAAATGACAATATTTTAGGGTGAAGGGAAGAGATGGCCTAGTTATCCAGTACAGTAGCTATAGCCAAAACACAACACCTAATGAGAGGTGTGAGAAGGGCATCTTGCAACTAAATGGTCTTTAGAGAACAGGATTTTGATTTAATGTTTCCATTCATGTCCACTGAAGGAGGTCTCCCCGAAATGTACAACTCTGCCTTCAGCCACACTACTGTGTTTAACACCAGCTCTACATGCTACACAAAAAGTGCATAGTCATTCATGTTTTTAAATCTTTGTTAAACAAAAACACCTGAAAAAGTTGTACTATATCATGCCAGTCTCTCTCCTCTTCTGAACCGGATATAGAGCCAGCCAGACAGCTTACAGAGGATGTGTATACAGCTCTGAATCTCTTCTAATACAGTGGCGTCCCCAGACGTCTCCCAGGGTTAAAATCCTCATTACTAGTCATGGCCAGGCCCTAACCCTTTGAAATTACTCTGGCTAATTAGCACCAACGGATGGCCTCCGAGTTAATTAACTGGAATTCTCCTAAGGGGCATTATCAAAATGTTTAAGAAATTAACACATTGCCAGTTTGCCAATTGTACGTAATTGATTGGTTCCTATTCAGGTTTTGAACTCGGGCCCTTTGCCTCCGTTTAGCTAACCATCCGGGTAGAGTTAAAGGGGATTGGAATCCTGATCCATTTACAAGAGCAGAGCCCGAAACGTGGGTAGACACTGCACTGACTTGTTATAAAAATCACTGCGTGTCTTGATTGTAGTTAAATGTTTTCCAGCTAATGAGGAGGCAGTTTGCTATTAGTTCTGACTCATAAAGATGAGCTGTATTGCAATTAGACAGCCACTGCATGCTAGTTAGCGGTGACGAAGACGACGCATACCCTACACTTAAGGAAATGGAGAGCAGAAAGGCAGAATGATTTGAAGATGATGATGATTTTGCAGCATAAACAGGCCAATGTGAATCATCTGTAAATCCCCACATAAAACCAACCATGTAGTAATATCATGCACGATGAAGCATTAGGAGCCTAATTCAGATCAGGATTTATTCAGAAAAAAAGACAGTCTTCAAATTAATGGACTAATTAGGTGTTGACAGACACACACACACCCCTCCAATAGGGTGATGATGGAATCCATTTGAAATTCTCAGGGAGGTGTTCCTGCTTTAAGCCAAAACTGATAGGACAGTGGTGATTCTCACTTTCTCATCCTTGCCTCCTACCCTCTTCTAGAGAGCTGTAGAGGAAGTCAAGGTTATGTCCCGGCCATAAGGGGAGTTAGAGGACATCTGGAGGAGGCTCCATTAGGTGCAAACCATGACGTCAGCCTGTTTGGGATGGGAACAGTGCGGTGGTAGAGAGGAGGCAGGAGCAGTGCTGTGGTAGAGAGGGGAAGGAAGAGGAGGCAGGAGCAGTGCTGTGGTAGAGAGGAGGCAGGAGCAGTGCTGTGGTAGAGAGGGGAAGGAAGAGGAGGCAGGAGCAGTGCTGTGGTAGAGAGGGGAAGTAAGAGGAGGCAGGAGCAGTGCTGTGGTAAAGAGGGGAAGGAAGAGGCAGGAGCAGTGCTGTGGTAGAGAGGGGAAGGAAGAGGAGGCAGGAGCAGTGCTGTGGTAGAGAGGGGAAGGAAAAGGAGGCAGGAGCAGTGCTGTGGTAAAGAGGGGAAGGAAGAGTAGGCAGGAGCAGTGCTGTGGTAAAGATGGGAAGGAAGAGGAGGCAGGAGCAGTGCTGTGGTAGAGAGGAGGCAGGAGCAGTGCTGTGGTAGAGAGGAGGCAGGAGCAGTGCTGTGGTAAAGAGGGGAAGGAAGAGGAGGCAGGAGCAGTGCTGTGGTAGAGAGGAGGCAGGAGCAGTGCTGTGGTAAAGAGGGGAAGGAAGAGGAGGCAGGAGCAGTGCTGTGGTAAAGAGGGGAAGGAAGAGGAGGCAGGAGCAGTGCTGTGGTAGAGAGGAGGCAGGAGCAGTGCTGTGGTAGAGAGGGGAAGGAAGAGGAGGCAGGAGCAGTGCTGTGGTAAAGAGGGGAAGGAAGAGGAGGCAGGAGCAGTGCTGTGGTAGAGAAGGGAAGTAAGAGGAGGCAGGAGCAGTGCTGTGGTAAAGAGGGGAAGGAAAATGAGGCAGGAGCAGTGCTGTGGTAGAGAGGGGAAGGAAGAGGCAGGAGCAGTGCTGTGGTAGAGAGGGGAAGGAAGAGGCAGGAGCAGTGCTGTGGTAGAGAGGGGAAGGAAGAGGAGGCAGGAGCAGTGCTGTGGTAGAGAGGAGGCAGGAGCAGTGCTGTGGTAGAGAGGGGAAGGAAGAGGAGGCAGGAGCAGTGCTGTGGTAGAGAGGGGAAGTAAGAGGAGGCAGGAGCAGTGCTGTGGTAGAGAAGGGAAGTAAGAAGAGGCAGGAGCAGTGCTGTGGTAAAGAGGGGAAGGAAAATGAGGCAGGAGTAGTGCCGTGGTAGAGAGGGGAAGTAAGAGGAGGCAGGAGCAGTGCTGTGGTAGAGAGGGGAAGGAAGAGGAGGCAGGAGCAGTGCTGTGGTAGAGAATGGAAGTAAGAGGAGGCAGGAGCAGTGCTGTGGTAGAGAAGGGAAATATGAGGAGGCAGGAGCAGTGCTGTGGTAAAGAGGGGAAGGAAAATGAGGCAGGAGCAGTGCTGTGGTAGAGAGGGGAAGGAAGAGGCAGGAGCAGTGCTGTGGTAGAGAGGGGAAGGAAGAGGCAGGAGCAGTGCTGTGGTAGAGAGGGGAAGGAAGAGGAGGCAGGAGCAGTGCTGTGGTAGAGAGGGGAAGGAAAAGGAGGCAGGAGCAGTGCTGTGGTAAAGAGGGGAAGGAAGAGGAGGCAGGAGCAGTGCTGTGGTAAAGATGGGAAGGAAGAGGAGGCAGGAGCAGTGCTGTGGTAGAGAAGGGAAGGAAGAGGAGGCAGGAGCAGTGCTGTGGTAGAGAGGGGAAGGAAGAGGCAGGAGCAGTGCTGTGGTAGAGAGGGGAAGGAAGAGGAGGCAGGAGCAGTGCTGTGGTAGAGAGGAGGCAGGAGCAGTGCTGTGGTAGAGAGGGGAAGGAAGAGGAGGCAGGAGCAGTGCTGTGGTAGAGAGGGGAAGTAAGAGGAGGCAGGAGCAGTGCTGTGGTAGAGAAGGGAAGTAAGAGGAGGCAGGAGCAGTGCTGTGGTAAAGAGGGGAAGGAAAATGAGGCAGGAGCAGTGCCGTGGTAGAGAGGGGAAGTAAGAGGAGGCAGGAGCAGTGCTGTGGTAGAGAGGGGAAGGAAGAGGAGGCAGGAGCAGTGCTGTGGTAGAGAAGGGAAGTAAGAGGAGGCAGGAGCAGTGCTGTGGTAGAGAAGGGAAGTAAGAGGAGGCAGGAGCAGTGCTGTGGTAAAGAGGGGAAGGAAAATGAGGCAGGAGCAGTGCTGTGGTAGAGAGGGGAAGGAAGAGGCAGGAGCAGTGCTGTGGTAGAGAGGGGAAGGAAGAGGCAGGAGCAGTGCTGTGGTAGAGAGGGGAAGGAAGAGGAGGCAGGAGCAGTGCTGTGGTAGAGAGGGGAAGTAAAAGGAGGCAGGAGCAGTGCTGTGGTAAAGAGGGGAAGGAAGAGGAGGCAGGAGCAGTGCTGTGGTAAAGATGGGAAGGAAGAGGAGGCAGGAGCAGTGCTGTGGTAGAGAAGGGAAGGAAGAGGAGGCAGGAGCAGTGCTGTGGTAGAGAGGGGAAGGAAGAGGAGGCAGGAGCAGTGCTGTGGTAGAGAGGAGGCAGGAGCAGTGCTGTGGTAGAGAGGGGAAGGAAGAGGAGGCAGGAGCAGTGCTGTGGTAAAGATGGGAAGGAAGAGGAGGCAGGAGCAGTGCTGTGGTAGAGAAGGGAAGGAAGAGGAGGCAGGAGCAGTGCTGTGGTAGAGAGGGGAATGAAGAGTAGGCAGGATCAGTGTGGTAGAGAGGGGAAGGAAGAGGAGGCAGGAGCAATGGAGCATGGCTACAGGATTTAGATAATTGAGATTTGCTTCATCTGCAATGTGAGGGACAACAGGGCTTAATTAGCTGCAGACAGGCTTAGCTGGAGAACAAACCCAAGTCTCTGGGTCTCCACAGATAGGACAGTTATCCATTATCATAGCTAATAAGAGACTTCATAGGGACACATAATTGCAGGTGTCAGTTCTAGAGGGAAGATAAGAGTGAGGAGGGAGGTGTGGATGCTCCATCTGTCAAAGTGAACTCCTCTCACACTGGAATGATTTGTGCAGGACCTGGGTTATATAGGTTAGGTCAAGGTCAATGCCCTACAGTAGCCTATATCCTTCAAATGTGTTTACAATTTTGCTCTTCATCCTTCCATTTTAACTGCTGCCATTTCCCAGCATCTCCCAACTTAATTATCATCAGTAGAAAATAACTGAATTGACTGGGTTGATGTGTGTGTGCATTCATTCATTACCGTACATTCTTGCTTTGGAGGCTGCCAAATTCAGAATGATCGCAGCCCTTCTAAATTATTGAAAAAGCCTAAACACCTCTTATGAGCTACAGAAATGGCTATTAACCTTGGCGAAATGATATTCAAATCCAGTTATAGCTAACTGTACTGTATCCCTCGCTGGGAGGAAATGTAAATGTGTTCTTGCTGTAGACAGATGGGGAAGCCGCCTGGTGTTTGAAGTTCCAGCAACCAGTCGTCGCAGTCCCCACCCCCCCACTAAAATATTCAGGACGGTCTCTCATTGAGCTCCTTTCTCCCTGCCGTTTCCTACTCAAACTGACACTGGGTTGCAGCACTACGGGGCCAGAGAGCTATGAAACCTTAAAGAACGTGGCAAATGTTTACAAATTCAGCACGGTGAGGTGACAGTGAAAAACAGCTGGAGGATTATCTCACTGTGCAGACAAGAATTCAGGAGATTTGATTCATGAGAAAAAAAACACCCTACCCCTCTCTCCCTCTCATACACCATCCACCTGAAATATTGCGATTTCTTGCGCATTGTTATTGACAAATCATCTTAAATGTAATTCCCTATGGACTGGACAACTGTCATAGCCGATGAGACTCCATTGTGACACTACCTGCCAGTCAGTCAGTCATCCTGCACGGGCTCTGATACTGTGCCACAGACAACAGCATCCTGGATTGTTACTCTTATCCCTTCGGCAGTGGGCTCATAAAAGAGAACGAGAGAGGGTGTCAAAACCAGGTGCTGCAGCCAGAAAACTTAGATTAGAAGTTCTGCATGAGTTTACCACTGGGGGGAGAGAAGTGGTGCTGAAGTCAAGACAGACTAAAACAATCAATTGTTTGGAACGCTGGCAGATGTCCAGGCTCCTGCAGATTGCACGTAGATGAAGTCTGAACTAGAGGTCGACCGATTATGATTTTTCAACGCCGTTAATGATTATTGGAGGACCAAAAAAAAGTCGATACCGATTAAATCGGCCGATTCTTTTTATTTATTTGTAATAATGAAAATTACAACAATACTGAATGAACACTTATTTTAACTTAATATAATAAATACATCAATAAAAATCAATTTAGCCTCAAATAAATAATGAAACATGTTCAATTTGGTTTAAATAAAGCAAAAACAAAGTGTTGGAGAAGAAAGTAAAAGTGCAATATGTGCTATGTAAAAAAGCTAACATTTAACTTCTTCGAGATAGGGGGCGCTCTTTTAATTTTTGGATAAAAAACGTTCCCGTTTTAAACAAGAAACTTTGTCACGAAAAGATGCTCGACTATGCATGTAATTGACAGCTTTGGAAATAATTTTTTGTAAAAAAAAAAATATTTTATTTCATTTGCGATTTTCATGAATAGTTAACGTTGCAATATGCTAATGAGCTTGCGGGGATAATTACACTCCTGGATACACGTTTTTCTCGTAGCCAAACGTGATGAACAAAACGGAGCGATTTGTCCTACACAAATAATCTTTTTGGAAAAACTGAACATTTGCTATCTAACTGAGAGTCTCCTCATTGAAAACATCTGAAGTTCTTCAAAGGTAAATTATTTTATTTGAATGCTTTTCTTGTTTTTGTGAAAATGTTGCATGCTGAATGCTAGGCTTAATGCTATGCTAGGCTATCAATACTCTTACACAAATGCTTGTTTAGCTATGGTTCAAAAGCATATTTTGAAAATCTGAGATGACAGTGTTGTTAACAAAAGGCTAAGCTTGAGAGCAAATATATTTATTTCATTTCATTTGCGATTTTCATGAATAGTTAACGTTGCGTTATGGTAATGAGCTTGAGGCTCTAAATAGGATCCCGGATACGGGATTGCTTGTCGCAACAGGTTAAGCACTTTAGTATTGCCAGTGTAACAGTATAGCTTCCGTCCCTCTCCTCGCCCCTACCTGGACTCGAACCAGGAACACATCGACAACAGCCACCCTCGAAGCATCGTTACCCATCACTCCACAAAATCCGCGGCCCTTCCAAGGGGAGCAACTACTCCAAGTCTCAGACCGAGTGACGTTTGAAACGCTATTAGCGCGCACCCTGCTAACTAGATTAGCCATTTCACATCAATGACACCAGCCTAATCTCGGGAGTTGATAGGCTTGAAGTCATAAACAGCTCAATGTTTGAAGCACAGGGAAGAGCTGCTGGCAAAACGCACAAACGTGGTATTTGAATGAATGCTGACGAGCCTGCTGCTGCCTACTACCGCTCAGTCAGACTGCTCTATCAAATCATAAACGTAATTATAACTTAGTAACACACAGAAATAAAATTCTGGCAAATTAGTTCACAACGAGCCAGGCGGCCCAAACTGTTCCATATACCCTGACTCTGCGTGCAATGAACGCAAGAGAAGTGACACAATTTCACCTGGTTAATATTGCCTGCTACCCTGGATTTCTTTTAGCTAAATATGCAGGTTTAAAAATACATACTTTTGTGTATTGATTTTAAGAAAGGCATTGGTGTTTATGGTTAGGTACAGTCGTGCAACGATTGTGCTTTTTTCGCAAATGCGCTTTTGGTAAATCAACCCCCTGCGTTGCATCGATTATATACAACGCAGGACACGCTAGATAAACTAGTAATATCATCAACCATGTGTAGTTAACTAGTGATTAAGATTGATTGATTGTTTTTTATAAGTTTAATGCTAGCTAGCAACTTACTTTGGCTTCTTAATGTATTCGCGTAACAGGCAGGCTCTTCGTGGAGTGCAATGAGAGGGAGGTGGTTAGTGCGTTGGACTAGTTAACCATAAGGTTGCAAGATTGAATCCCCGAGCTGACAAGGTAAAAATCTGTCGTTCTGCCCCTGAACAAGGCAGTTAACCCACCGTTCCTAGGCCGTCATTGAAAATAAGAATGTGTTCTTAACTGACTTGCCTAGTTAAATAATGGTGGAAAAAATAATAATAATAAAATCGGCGCCAAAAATAACGATTTCCATTTGTTATGAAAACTTGAAATCTGCCCTAATTAAATCGGCCATTCCGATTAATCGGTCGACCTCGTCTGAACACAAGGAGAGGCTGGGGGCGATTTAACCCCTGAAGTAGAGGGACATTTTTACAACTCCAGATTGTATTCTAGCCCAGATGGGTGAAAATGGCTGAGCTCTGCTTCATCAAGAGTTAGGCATAGTGGTGTTGTCAATAACACCAGGGTAACAGAAAATACCACAATAGATCTGCCAAGAGATCATCTATCTAATGATATGCAATCGAAAAGGTTAAACAAACCATACTATGCACAAGGATGCCTTAACAATTTCCATAGATAATTGTACAAAAACACATTTACATTACAGATACAAAGTTTGGAAACAGAGTGACAGTGCCAAAGATCATTCTGTTACAAACTTTGCATGTGCACCGTTTTTCAAGTATGCCTAAATGCGTTTGTAAAATGTTATGTGGAAATTGGTAAATGTAGTCCTTGTGCATAGAGTAGTATGGTTTGTTTAACTTTGCAATCATTGGTTTTAGTTTGACATACATTTTCAAGTGTCTCAGCATCACTCTGTTACTAGAGAATTGCCCTTCTCCAATACCTAATTTATCACACACACACCATGGAAACTAAGGTTGCTTGCATCATCTTCAAAATGTTTGACTTTTAAGAAAATATAAAGATGTGCAATTTAAGACAACTTGGCAGTGTGTGCCTTCTCATTATCCCAAGCCTTCTTCCTGATAGATGAAGCTAGTCCCTAGCTACTAAAGCTAGGCTATGTCTCATTATGCAGTACCAACGAGATGAAAATATATGCTTACTTAGCACTATACACAGAATACCAAACTAGATTTTCAAGCAGCAAGTACCCATGTTGGTGGTCTGTCTACTGCGCTTGCTAGGAGAGTGCTGTTAGTGTTAGCCTAGTCGTGGGATGGTAAGTGATTCAGTAACTGTGTTTGGGGCTTCAGACAGATGCTAGCCTATACTGTGGGTAAAAGTAGGTATTAGGTCAACTGTGCCCCCCATATATCTCACCTGTAGATAAAGGGCAATAACGCTAATGACAATGATCATAACAGCAATGATGCTTTAGCAATAAACTCTGATGATAGCTAATTGACTCCATCATTTAGAAAGGTTAATTAGGCTGGGCTACCTGAAAAACACATACACAGCTATTTCAGGTCAATTAATATTAGAAGAGAGAAGAATTAGACTGCAGAACTAGGCCTATATTGAGCTACATCAATATAGCCTTCTGTATCTATCAATAGGAGATAGCAGTGACCCAGGGGAATAGTCCTATGAAGCACTCAGACACCTTCAAACTGTGGCCACAAATAGCCCATCCTCCTTTCAAACACGTATTCCTCACAACTACATAGCACTGCTGGAGTAATTGTGTGAATCTATATTAGTGAGGTCTGGATATAGTAAACAAAGACATCAAGCCTCATCCACTCCCAAGTTATTCTCTATCCCCAAGTGTCACTGACAAACTGCGATAACTCTGAAAACATATATGATGATGCAAAGTGCAAAAGCTCAAAAGGAGAAGTCAACATAGGAGACTCCAAAAGTCCAACTAGCCTAGGCTAAAAGAGGCACCGACAATCTATCAATCTATGCTAGTTTGAGTACATATGATGCAACTTGTTTCAATCTGGTTGCCCTTAGTGTGCTGATTGACATGCTGTTCTGCAATCTCATGGCCTAACACGTTACTATTTTGTATTCTTAGAAAACGTATCCACCAAATGTAAAAATATTCTGATTCATCTAACAAAGTGTATTATAAACTAGTGACCTGACTGAAGTGAAGTGACCTGACTGAAGAAAAAATCTATTTCGCAACAATCAGTCACTTTATCTACATACATTCTGTTTAAAGTACAAATAGGAAACAACCTTTGCACCATTACCCCATCTTGAAAGCTGACATTACTATTAACCGCTATAGAAGCATTTAAGTCAATTGGGGTCAAAGGTAGAATAGTGAGTTACCCAGGGAAAAACAAAGGTCAATCAATATCACATAACAGTTTAATTCATTTGAGGCACCTCGATTTAATTATTTTTAGTTGGTCAACCTTGCAAATAAAATGCTGTCTGCCACAAAATAACCTCATTATTCAGCAGTTCTATACTATTGTCAATTAAACTTGATACTCAAATCACTATGTGCAGTACAACAATGGCTAGAATGCATGCATGATGCTCGTGACTAAAGTCTACTGACAGTGCTCTAGTGTTCTAACAACAGTTGTCTTCCATGGAAATATGTTTCGTTTTAAGATAATTCATTTCAATTGCATCGATGGTTAGGTAATAATGGACTGTTACAACAGCGAGCTGTTTCTCAATTTTGATCCGTCAGTTCTGGCTACAGCAGCGAGTTTGGTGAGTTCTCAGTGACAGTAAAAGCGTAATGAAAAGCCTATTGTCAACATTTTAAATGATGTCAGTACCTTGAATTTGTCAAGAAATAAGTACTTAGCACTTGCTCCGCGTAAACCTCTTGCTACAGCCTGTGATGCCATGGATGCCGCCATGTTGACGGTGAAAGAGAAAGACCGCGTGCGCGCAATCTGACCGCTGATAGGAAGGCTGGCGGAAGTGGGCGTTACAATAAAACCCCATTTTCGACACGACAATTTGCCTGACTTGCCAATGTATTATGCCTCTGTACCAGTCGTTAAACAGAAATGTAACATTTCAACGATAAAATATATGAAAAAACGTACATATTAGGCAATTGACAATATGAATATTTAGATATGCAAAATCTAATTTTATTGGTCACATACAATGGTTAGCAGATGTTATTGCGAGTGTAGCGAAATGCTTGTGCTTCTAGTTGCAGCAATATTAACAAGTAATCTAACAATTCCACAACAACTACCTAATACACAAAAATATATGGATGAGCAATGACCGAGCAGCATAGGCAAGATGCAATAGATGGTATAAAATGCAGTATATGCGTATGGGATAAGTAATGCAAGTTATGTCAGCATCATTATTAAAGTGGCATTAATAAAGTCACTAGTGATCCATTTGTTAGAGTGGCCAATGATTTCAAGGTCTGTGTGTAGGCAGTAGCCTCTCTGTGTTAGTGATGGCTATTTAACAGTCTGACGGCCTTGAGATTGAAAAATAGCTTCAGTCTCTCAGTCCCAGCTTTGATGCACCTGTACTGACCTCGCCTTCTGGATGGTTGCAGGGTGAACAGGCAGTGGCTCGGGTGGTTCTTGTCCTTGATGTTCTTTTTGGCCTTCCTGTGACATCAGGTGCTGTCGTTGTAATGGAGGGCAGGTAGTTTGCCCCCGGTGATGCGTTGTGCAGACCACATCTTCCTCTGGGGAGCCTTGCGGTTGTGAGCGGTACAGTTGCCATACCAGGTGGTGATACAGCACGATAGGATGCTCTCGATTGTGCATATGTAAAAGTTTTAGGTGACAAGCCAAATGAATTCAGCCTCCTGAGGTTGATGAGGTGCTGGTGAGCCTTCTTCACCACACCGTAGCCTAGTGGTTAGAGTGTTGGACTAGTAACCGGAAGGTTGCAAGTTCAAACCCCCAAGCTGACAAGGTACCAATCTGTCGTTCTGCCCCTGAACAGGCAGTTAACCCACTTTTCCTAGGCCGTCATTGAAAATAAGAATTTGTTCTTAACTGACTTGCCTAGTTAAATAAAGGTAAAATTTAATAAATACACACTGTCTGTTTGAGTGGCACATTTCAGTTTGTCCGTGATGTGTACGCCGAGGAACTTAAAGCTTTCCACCTTCTCCACTGCTATCCCGTGGATAGGGGGGTGCTCCCTCTGCGGTTTCCTGAAGTCCACAATCATCTCCTTTGTTTTGTTGATGTTGAGTGAGAGGTTGTTTTCCTGACACCACACTCCGAGTGCCCTCACTCCCTATAGGCTTTCTTGTTGTTTTTGGTGATCAGGCCTACTACTGTTGTGTCGTCTGCAAACTTGTTGATTGAGTTGGAGGCGTGCATGGCCACGCAGTTGTGGGGCCCCAGTGTTGTCTCTCAAAGCACTTCATGATGACAGAAGTGAGTGCTATGGGGCGATGGTCATTCAGTTCAGTTACCTTTGCCTTCTTGGGTACAGGAACAAAGGTGGCCATCTTGAAGCATGTGGGGACAGCAGACTGGGATATGGAGAGATGGCAGTGCGTCGGTGGCACTGTATTATCGTCAAAGCGGGCAACGAAGGTGTTTAGTTTGTCTGGAAGCAAGACGTCGGTGTCCGTTACATGGCTGATTTTCTTTAAGTAGTCTGTGATTGTCCCCCTTTAAGTAAGTAAGACACCCTGTGTTGTTACCGTTTTGTTTGTACAGCTTGCTAGACCCATTGTGTCAAGTTACTCCGTTTCACACTGACCTTGTGCAATGCCATAAGAATCATCAAATCTTTCTCCCTCTCTGTCACGGATGCAGTCAAATGCCAGACTTTTCTCCATCTCCTTCTCATACTCTGCTTCCACCATTCCACTGATTTCAAGACTCTGTCAACTGCTGTCGTGACAGCAACACTGTTGATCACCGTTTCTTCCCCATTACTGTCATCAGAAGACTCAACAATGTCTGGTTCAATGAAACTGTTATTACCTAAGTCAGATATTTCCTCACTGTCTGATTCATTTTTAGAGTCACGATCGTCCTCCAGAAGTAGTCCATCATAACTTTTTCCCACTAACCCTTGTCGATAGGGCCTGCTAAATTCAGGGAGGCAATGTTGTTGAGAGCAGTAGCAACACTTTTACGGTTCCTGATGGCAACTGTATCTTTCATAAAATCCACGGTATAAAGGATTATTCACACATAATGAGCAGCTCATGTTATAGAAGCGTAATACATGGCAGACCAATCCGAACTCACCTCTTGGCATGTCCAGCCCATCCATTATCTCAGCCAATCATGGATTGCGGGAAGGTCCCTCACTTTTTCCATGGCTAAACCAACTAGGCTCGTAATTTAACACTTTTATTCATATTTACAAATGGCATACAAGTTTGTTATTAAGAAACATGAAAGTTCACATGTTCCAGAAGGCATTTCCACCAAAAAACGCATTATAATAAATAAATAAATAATATGTTCAAATGCCTCTCCTGTGAAGTAGTGACGTGCGACATATGCCTAGCTTCCTGAAACGAGTCACCTTCAGAGTACAATCCAGACAGAACTTTTCATTTGTTAAAAGAGATCTTTCATCTGCAGGTGTCATGCCATATCAGTCAAATAATGTATGTGCAAACAGTCCTCTCTCACTGAAACCTTCTTTTACACATATTACTGGACAGTAAATTACAGGGGCAGAAAGGTGAGTGAAGTTAATAGAGAACATGCACATTGTCAAAGGTGTATCTTCAGCCTGGTCTCATTGACTAGACGTAACATAGTAAATGTAAATCCGTCACACTCAAATTAGTATGATATGTTACTTTTGGTATGGTTAAATAAAACAGAAGGTTACTGAAGCAATAACAAAAGGAAGGAGGTTGGTCAGGCATATAATGCAAATGTCTAACAACCCAAAGGTTGCATGTTCGAATCACATCACAAACAACTTGAGCATTTTATCAAATTAGCAACATAGCAATTATTTACTACTTTCTAGCTACTTTGCAACTTCTTAGCATGTTAGCGAACTCTTCCCCTAACCCTATCCTTAACCATAACCCTAATCTTAACCCTAACCTTAACCTCTAACCCCAACCCCTAGCCTAGATAATGTTAGCCACCTAGCTAACATTAGCCACAAGAACTTGGAATTTGTAACATATCATACGAATTATAATTTATAACATATCAGATTAAATGGATCCATAAATTAATGCATACCATATTAAATGTAACATACCATGCCAAATGGAAGGAGACAGATTTACCTTTACTATGTTACTTCTACCCCTGTGCCCAGATTGGTATCTCATCTGTTTTGAGCCTCCAGCTCATTTCACTTTAATGACCTTGTGTATTCAGTGCTGCACTAGGCTGCCACTCTCCTCAGTAGACAAGGATTGTGTGAGCTCGACTGAATAGCTAAATAACCCACTCACCCAGTCCTCCAGAGCACTCATTACCCTGACATCTTTAAAGGGCAGAGAGGGCAAAGTGATCATAAAGAGCAGTGATTATGACAGAGAGTGAGAGAGACACACGCTTAGAAATGATCAGTGTCAGCAGCAGACGAGGGAGGGCGAGACAGAGGGGAGGAGAAGGTGATGAAGCACCTCTCGAAAGAAAGATGAGTGTGTTTTCTCCAGCCCTGTTTCGGTCAAATAAACAAAGCTGTTCGGCTGTGAAAATGAATTCCACTTTTGACATGTACAAATGTGGGAAATGTTATAATGGCAAATGAGGTGAATTTTCTTCCTGTTTATTCTATTCTATTCTTTGCTTTGCCAACCAACCTCTCTCGTTTGGGTAGAGCTTTCAATAGTCAGTGATCCATATTCCGTAAAGTAAAATATTCTCTGGGAGTTCTGGCCTTTCACTAATTTATAACCAAGGCAAGAGCAAAAATGAAGTAAAGATGCTGGCTCTGCACAATATTTGATTCTGTCAACAAATTGTGCCTAATGTATGAAAATCCCTGTGCCATAGTATCAATGCATTGTTGTCATGAAATTGGAATCTTCAACTCAGTAGGCTATCAAACAGATCAAATCAACCAGAGTGATCAACAGGTTTTATGGTTTTCCTTTTCATCCAGATGGACATGCCTTTCAGAATACCAATGTGTCTGACTCATGCAATTACATTTTTTTATATTTAAGATGATGTTCTCTCTCTCTCACAGAACAAGCAAATGTGTATTTTGTCCCTGGTGGGAAAGAAACGTGGCTTGTTGTATTCCTGATTTACAATCTGTTTATACTTTGGAATTAGTATAGGTGCCAAATCTGTTACTAGTTATCATAATTCGTAGCAGAGTGTCACTCTTTCCATAACACACATTCCAATTTGTGGCTGCATACCACACAGGCTTCTTGCCTTCATCTCAACACCCCATGGCAGGTCCCTCATTGTTCCTGGGGTGTAAAAAGAGAACATTCAGACATTTACAATGTAACATGTCAATGTGATAACTTCCTCAATGTCATTCCATAGTGTTTTTATTCCAACATAAAAAACATTATACACTCTCTGATGGTTATGAAAGTTATACTTACCTTTGAGAGATGAGATGGTACAGGTATGGTGTGATATTTGCATTGAGATGATGTGCAGATTATTTTACTTGGCATCAAAGGAAGAATGGATGAAAGGGCACATTGACACATTGACTCAGTACCGGTACCCGCTGAATATAGCCCCGCTATTGTTATTTACTGCTGCTCTTATTTGTTATTCTTATCTCTTACATTTTTTGGGGTATTTTCTTAAAACTCCATTGTTGGTTAAGGGCTTGTAAGTAAGCATTTTACTGTAAGGTCTACACCTGTTGTATTCGGTACGTGTGACAAATAAAAATGTGATTTGATTTGAAAGGAAAGAAGGATAGAATAGATGGACAGGGGAAGTAAAGGAACTTGTGGGCTTAGAACAATAGGACACAATCTCTCAAATCAAATGCAGTGATTTCATTCACAATGTAGATAATGAAGTGAGTTCCAGACATACAGCTTTAATTAGTCAGCGAAGGATACATTTTCTCTAGCTTTATAGTAATTAGAAACAGCGCTGAAACTTCTATGCAGCTCCTGTTTATGTCCAAGTCTCTTCTACAACCACGTTCAGCGCTACTCTAAGAGGGAGATAATGATGTCGCACATCTGATCTTCCTCGCTCCCACCACTATTCCCATAAGAGAGTCCAGGGAGGCACCGCAAGTGTTTTGTGGTTTTCCTCCATAATACAAAGCCAATTTCCACTCAGCAGGCCATAGGCACGAAGAGGAGAGCCACAGATCCCAGAAGGCTGTGTGGTCTGCTCACCCTTCCCTCACACTTATGTAACAGCAGGGCTTCACTACCAACCCACAGGGCTCACTGCATGGGACTGAGATCTCAGGGCCTGCCCAGTGGAATCTGGTCTCCATTACCTCTCTCTGTCTTCCTGTCTCTGTTTCTGTTTGTCCCTCTCTCGGTTTCTGTCTGTCTGTCTCTCTGTCTCTCTCTTTCTTTTTCTCCTCACTCTGATCAGTCTGTTAACCCCATTTTTCGCCAGCGAGTTTGAACCCTGAGTTCTGTGCGGTGCTAATGATGAACGTCCCGGGGCCCTCTTCATAAGTCAATTAGACATTGACAGCTAGGCGGTGCCGTCTCATTAAATGGGCTGCTTGGTGTGGCGTATCACTGACTAGAAAAGAGAGAGGGCCAACTGAATAATCCTCCTTCCATCCCTCTCCTCACAGGCTGATTCTCAGCCTGAACAGCCTTGGGCCCTATGGGTATCCCTGAAAAAGCTTTTCCATCCTGAGAGAGAGGATCTTAAGTCTTTGCGTCTTCTTTTTAGATTCACCCCGCTCACACTAAAGGCCCCAGCCACTCTCCTCTGGCTCCATGCAAATAGGCTCATTTCAGTTCATTAACTCCCCACTCCTATGCCTGCACTCTGTCTCCCTGTCTGAAAAACAAAGACATTGTGAGGCACACTCTCAATGATTTGGATGTGCAATGGTGCCTCTTTGAATGCAGTATATGATACACTCAGGGACAGAGCTTCAAAATGGCTGCCGGTCTTGTTACTGTGCTGTTATCCCTGTCAAAGCTCTGCTTTCACACTCAGTTTTATCGTATGTTTGCTCACAGCTTTATGTAGCATTAGGCAGCCACAGGAAGTCCTTGTTTTCTATCCGCCAGAATACCAAATGAGTCAGAGAGATGGGGAATTAATGCACTTAACTGCTGAGTCAACGGGCAGGGAATCTAGGAGCTTAGTCACAGAGAACGTAAACCTGCTGCCTGAAGAGGAAATTAAAATGGAAGAAAGATACCATTATGACCCATGATGGAGATCAGAATGCATGGTCATTCTGTGCTCAGCACATCTTTTCATATGATAGAATGCAAAAATAATTAATCATCTTTTTTGTCCCACTCTAGTGCCCCCAGTGTCAAATCAATGTTTATGTATGAGTCTAAGTCCTCCTCCCCAGCTCTCCACACTAGTATATATGTAACCCCAATAATATGGCAATAGTCATAAATACAGTCATATTAAAACTGTCTAGATTTACCATTTTATTTTCCTGGGTGTACAAATGACTTTCTGTTTGTTTGCTTTGGATCAACAGTACCAGTCAAAGTTTAGACACGATCACGTTTCAGGTAAGACCCAAATGCAGACTGTGTTGAAGTAACAATGTTGATTACAGCAACAGGGGCAGGCAAACTACAGGTCAAGGCAAGCATGGGGCGATAATCCAGAGTGGTGGGGCAAAGGTACAGGATGGCAGGCAGGCTCAGGGGCAGGCAGAGTGGTCAGGCAGGCAGGCTCAGAGTCAGGACAGGCAAAGGTCAAAACCAGAAGGGCGAGAAAAGAGAGACTGAGGAAAAGAGGGAGCTGAGACAAAACACTGGTTGACTTGACAAACAAGACGAACTGGCAACAGACAAACAAGGAACACAGGTATAAGTACCCAGGGGTTAATGGGGAAGATGGGTGACACCTGGAGGGGGTGGAGACAAGCACAAAGACAGGTGAAACAGATCAGGGCATGACAAACACACCTACTCATTCAAGGGATTTTCTTTATTTTTACTATTTTCTACATTGTAGAATAATAGTGAAGACATCAAAACTATTAAATAACACGTATGGAATCATGTAGTAACCAAGAAAGTGTTAAACAGATCAAAATATATTTTATATTTGAGATTCTTCAAAGTAGTCACCCTTTGCCTTGATGAAACTTTGCACACTCTTGCCATTCTCTCAACCATCTTCACCTGGAATGCAGTCTTGAAGTTGTTCCCACATATGCAGAGCACTTTTTGGCTGCTTTTCCTTCACTCTGCGGTCCATCTCATCCCAAACCATCTCAATTGGGTTGAGGTTGGGTGATTGTTGAGGCAAGGTCATTTGATACATCACTCTCCTTCATGGTCAAATAGCCCTTACACAGCCTGGAGGTGTGTTGGGTCATTGACCGATTGAAAAACAAGTGATAGTCCCACTAAACTCAAACCAGATGGGATGGTGTATTGCTGCAGAATGCTGTGGTATCCATGCTAATTAAGTGTGCCTTGAATTCTAAATAAATCACTGACATTGTCATCAGAAAAGCACCCCCTTCGCTATCATTCTACAATGTAGAAAGTTGTACAAATATAGAAAAACTCTTGAATGAGTAGTGTTCCCAAACTTTTGACTGGTACTGTATGGTGTGGTGTAAAAAGCAATTATGTGCCTACATGTTGTATTTGGAGTGAACATGTTCAATATATAACATTTAGCAGACACTTTTATCCACAGCGACCTACAGTCATGTCTGCATACTTTTTTTATACATAGGTGGCCACGGAAATTGAATCCACCATCCTGGCGTTTCAGGAGCCATGCCCTATCAATTGCGCTAAAGAGGTTTGAGTCAGTACAAAAACCCTACACAACCTGCACATCCTTCCCAGAGCCTGAAATCAGAGATAACTATCCACTCAGCTGGAGACATTCATTTTATTAGAGGAATAACATGAAGGGTCTGTATGGGGAATTGTTGAAGATTTATCTTGATTAAATAATTATCACAGCTAAAATGTAAAACATTTTAAGTTTGCTGGTAAGAGAATGTGTTTAAAAATCTGTAGGTATTTTTAGAATCTATATAATTTGCAACATTACACAAGCCTTAGGCTGACAACATGTTTTGAAACAGAGGTATCTAACACATAGGATTGTTCAATCTGTTAATGTGGCTTGCTTTACTTACTCAAACAAACACATTAAACAAACGTTACAAAAAATCACTACGATAAAAATGTTACATCTGATTTTCTGCCTCAAACGCGGCCCCTGTTTTATTTCAGTCTTGAATATCACACACGGCATACCTCACTGCACTGTCTGGGGAGCTGGAATCTCATAACCAATACCAAACACAGCACCTGCTGTATGCACTGACTGCCAGGCCAGACCAGCAGAGACTGGAAAGGGCTTAGATGTGCATATGAGAGAGTCAGAAAGCCAAATTCTTCTCAAGCTCCTCACTGCATGCTGTGCCACCTTCATCTCCAAAGGAGGACTGGGTCATACTTAAAACTCTTAGCTGCTCCTCTTCTCCTTTTCATTCCCTTACAAACCTCTGCCACATCAGCTCCAGTTCTGCCTGTGACCTCAGAGAAGAAGCTGGGTTTCTCTTATCGCCCTCTCTCTGGGGGAACAGCACTGAGGATGAGGAGCTGAGAGGGAGGAGAGAAGAGAGAGATATTGGAGTTGGGCCACTGTGCTGAATACATAAATAGTAAACATGATAGAGGCACATAAAACTCCAGGCACATGCTTGAGGTTGATTATCATTTAAGTCCATGTAGTCCCGGGACACCGTTGAAAAATGCATGGGACATGTGCGTTCCGTGGGATCTGAAGAAATGTCAATAAAGTTATCAAAGCAATCAGGGCAGTGGTGAGGGGGATATTGGTGTGATAAATCATGCCGTGCCTACAGAGATCACAGTGGAGCGAGGGGAGGAGTGAGGACACATGAGGTCACATGATACTTAGTGCTGTGATCCTGTATACTCTGGGGAAACAGGGAAAACACCCTTTATTCAGTGTCAGTTTTGAAGTGTGACTCTTGATGCAAAGTCATTTGTGACACAGATACAGTTGAAGTTGGAAGTTTACATACACCTTAGTCAAATACATTTGAGCTCAGTTTTTTACAATTCCTGACATTTAATCCTAGTAAAAATTCCCTGTCTTTGGTCAGCTAGGATCACCAATTTATTTTAAGAATGTGAAATGACAGAATAATAGTAGAGAGAATGATTTATTTCAGCTTTTATTTCTTTCATCACATTCCTAGTGTGTCAGAAGTTTACATATACTCAATTCGAATTTGGTAGCTATGCCTTTAAATTTCTTAACTTGGGTCAAACGTTTCGGGAAGCCTTCCACAAGCTTCCCATAATAAGTTGGGTGAATTCCGGCCCATTCCTTATGACAAAGCTGGTGTAACTGAGTCAGGTTTGTAGGCCTCCTTGCTCGCACACGCCTATTCAGTTCTGCCCACACATTTTCTATGGGATTGAGGTCAGGGCTTTGTGATGGCCACTCCAATACCTTGACTTTGTTGTCCTTAAGCCATTTTGCCACAACTTTGGAAGTATGATTGGGGTCATTGTCCATTTGGAAGATCCATTTGCTACCAAGCTTTAACTGCCTGACTGATGTCTTGAGATGTTGCTTCAATGTATCCTCATAATTGTCCATCCTCATGATGCCATCTATTTTGTGAAGTGCACCAGTCCCTCCTGCAGCAAAGCACCCCCACAACATGATGCGGCCACCCCCGTGCTTCAGGGTTGGGATGGTGCTCTTCGGCTTGCAAGCCTCCCCTTTTTCCTCCAAACATAACAATGGTCATTATGGCCAAACAGTTCTATTTTTGTTTCATCAGACCAGAGGACATTTCTCCAAAAAGTACCATCTTTGTCCACATGTGCAGTTGCAAACTGTAGTCTGTTTTTTTTAATGGCGGTTTTGGAGCAGTGGCTTCTTCCTTGCTGAGCGACCTTTCAGGTTATGTCGATATAGGACTCGTTTTACTGTGAATATAGATACTTTTGTACCTGTTTCCTCCAGCATCTTCACAAGGTTCTTTGCTGTTGTTCTGGGATTGATTTTTACACCAAAGTACTTTCATCTCTGGGAGACAGAATGCGTCTCCTTCCTGAGCGGTATGACGGCTGCCTGGTCCCATGGTGTTTATACTTGCATACTATTGTTTGTACAGATGGACGTGGTACCTTCAGGCATTTGGAAATTGCTCCCAAGGATGAACCAGACATGTGGAGGTCTACAGGTTTTTTTTCTGAGGTCTTGGATGATTTCTTTTGCTTTTCCCATGATCAAGCAAAGAGGCACTGAGTTTGAAGGTAGGCCTTGAAAATACATCCACAGATAAAACTCCAATTGACTCAAATTATGTCAATTAGCTTATCAGAAGCTTCTAAAGCCATAGCATAATTTTCTGTAATTTCCCAAGCTGTTTAAAGGCACATTCAACTTGGTGTATGTAAACTTCCGACTTCAACTGTACCTTTGTGAGGGATGTCTCTGTGTTTTTTTCTCAGAATAGCTGCTTATGTACTCTGCTGCTGTCTCTCTCGAGGGTATGTTTGGCAAATACAACAGCTACTTCACAATCAGTGACATCAAAAACATGGCCTGAATTAGACATGAATAGAAAAATCTTTCTGAGACATGTTTTTTGTAAACATTTATTATGTGTGACCACAGCAATGCTGATTCATTTTCATATGTAACCCAATAGTGCTATATGTCATATTGGTCATGTAATTACACAAGCAAGTCAATTAGTTATTCACTAATGTAGTGGGAACAAGAGAAAAAAACACTTATGATTTACAGGCTTGTCATATTGTTGCTTTGTCTTGGCTAAAATTCAGTTTATATCTTATCAACGGGCATAATTGCCCTAGACACACCTCAATCTTGTTAATTACCAACATGAGTAAAAAGTAACACACTGTATGTAGATGAATGCGGGTGAGAGAGAGATTTTGGAGGCCCATTAACCTTGTTTGCCAGTGTTGTGTGGAGGTATGTACCTCCTCCATTGAAGCCCTCATCGCTTTGAGAATGTCAGGGGATCCACTACTAATTAACCTTGTGGGGACAACCTCTGTTTGAGGAGACTGGGGGGGGGGGATATTAAGGAGATGTTCAGAGGGCCATTAGCAACAAGATTAACACATCTAACTTTTAAGTGGCTTTTTGACACAAAACCAATATTTGTCTGAACTCCCGGTACTCCTCTGCATGGCCCGGCTGAATTCTAAGTGAGGGCTGTTTTCCCCCCCCCTGAAACATCGCAGATCATACTGCTGTCATCTCTATTACTAGGATTTATGATCTTGGATATCTGTATTGAGTGTGTGCATTACAAAGCTATACACTGTAGGATGTTCATAGAGTACCTGTGGAAAAATGTAAGCCCTCTTTTATAGGAGAAGCTAGTTTAGAGCAGGGTGGATCAGGCTTACAGTCTCCTTTGCAGTCCACAGACGTAAAACACAAGCAATATTGGCAACTTTATTGTAAAATGATTGTCGTGCACTAGTGACTCATTGAGCAATTTTGGTGCAGTGAGGCAAGAGAATGAATACAATCCATTCACATCACATCATAAGCTAAGGACCCTGGGATTAAACACCTCCCTCTGCAACTGGATCTTGACGAGCCGCCCCCAAATGGTAAAGGTAGGTAACAACACATCCGCCACGCTGATCCTCAACACACCCTCAGGGGTGCATGGTCAGTTCCCTCCTGTACTTCCTGCTCACTCATGACTGCACGGCAAGACACGACTCCAATACCATCATTAAGTTTGCTGATGACACAACAGTGGTAAGACTGATCACCGACGACGACGATTCAGCCTATAGGGAGGAGGTCAGAGACCTGGCCATGTGGTGCCAGGACAACAACCTCTCCCTCAACATGATTAAGACAAAGGAGATGATTGTGGACTACAGGAAAAGGAGGACCGAGCATGCCCCCATTCTCATCGACGGGGCTGTAGTGGAGCAGGTTGAGAGCTTCAAGTTTCTTGATGTTCACATCACCAACAAACTAACATCGTCCAAGCACACCAAGACAGTCTTGAAGAGGGCACGACAAAAGCTATTCCCCCTCAGGAGACTGAAAAGATTTGGCATGTGTCCTCAGATCCTCAAAAGGTTCTACAACTGTACCATCGAGAGCATCCTGACTTGTTGCATCACTGCCTGGTACGGCAACTGCTCGGCTTTCGACCGCAAGGCACTACAGAGGGTAGTGTGTGTGGCCCAGTACGTCACTGGGGTCAAGCTTCCTGCCATCCAGGACCTCTATACCAGGCAGTGTCAGAGGAAGGCCATAAAAATTGTCAAAGACTCCAGCCACCCTAGTCATAGACTGTTCTCGCTGCTACCGCATGGCAAGCGGTAATTCAATGGCTCAGACACGAGACGTATGTGGCAGGGTCTACAGACAATCACGGATTACAAAGGGAAATCCAGCCACATCGGGGATACCGACGTCTTGCTCCCGGACAAGCTAAACACGTTCTCATCCGTCTCCTGGACTCCCTGATCACCCACGACTGCCTGGCCATGCACGCCTCCAAATTAATTATTAAGTTTGCAGACGACACAACAGTAATAGGCCTGATTACCAACAATGACGAGACAGATTAAAGGGATGAGGTGAGGACCCTGGTGGAGTGGTGCCAGGAAAATAACCTCTCCCTCAACGTCAACAAAATTAAGGAGCTGATCATGGACTTCGGAGACAGCAGAGGGAGCACGCCCCTATCCACATCGACTGGACTGCAGTGGAGAGTGGGAAAAGCTTCAAGTTCCTCAGTGTACACATCACTGATGATTTGAAATGGTCCACCCACACAAACAGTGTGGTGAAGAAGGCGCAACAGTGCCTCTTCAACCTCAGCAGGCTGAAGAAATTGGGCTTGGACCCTCACAAATTTGGCTTAGACCATCACAAACTTTTACAGATGCACAATTGTGAGCATTCTGTCGGACTGTATCACCGCCTGGTACGGCAACTGCAACGCCTGCAACCACAGGGCTCCTCAGAGGGTGGTGCGGTCTGCCCAACGCATCACCGGGGGCACACTGCCTGCCCTCCAGGACACCCACACCACCCGATGTCACAGGAAGGCCATAAAGATCATCAAGGACAACAACCACCTGAGCCACGGCCCGTTCACCCCGCTATCATCCAGAAGGCGATGTCAGTACAGGTGCATCAAAGCAGGGACCAAGAGTCTGAAAAACTGCTTCTACAGTGCCTTGCGAAAGTATTCGGCCCCCTTGAACTTTGCGACCTTTTGCCACATTTCAGGCTTCAAACATAAAGATATAAAACTGTATTTTTTTGTGAAGAATCAACAACAAGTGGGACACGATCATGAAGTGGAACGACATTTATTGGATATTTCAAACTTTTTTAACAAATCAAAAACAGAAAAATTGGGCGTGCAAAATTATTCAGCCCCCTTAAGTTAATACTTTGTAGCGCCACCTTTTGCTGCGATTACAGCTGTAAGTCGCTTGGGGTATGTCTCTATCAGTTTTGCACATCGAGAGACTGAAATTTTTTCCCATTCCTCCTTGCAAAACAGCTCGAGCTCAGTGAGGTTGGATGGAGAGCATTTGTGAACAGCAGTTTTCAGTTCTTTCCACAGATTCTCGATTGGATTCAGGTCTGGACTTTGACTTGGCCATTCTAACACCTGGATATGTTTATTTTTGAACCATTCCATTGTAGATTTTGCTTTATGTTTTGGATCATTGTCTTGTTGGAAGACAAATCTCCATCCCATGGCTCCATCCATCTTCCCATCAATTTTAACCATCCCTGTCCCTGCTGAAGAAAAGCAAGCCCAAACCATGATGCTGCCACCACCATGTTTGACAGTGGGGATAGGGTGTTCAGGGTGATGAGCTGTGTTGCTTTTACGCCAAACATAACGTTTTGCATTGTTGCCAAAAAGTTCAATTTTGGTTTCATCTGACCAGAGAACCTTCTTCCACATGTTTGGTGTGTCTCCCAGGTGGCTTGTGGCAAACTTTAAAAGACACTTTTTATGGATATCTTTAAAAAATTGCTTTCTTCTTGCCACTCTTCCATAAAGGCCAGATTTGTGCAATATACGACTGATTGTTGTCCTATGGACAGAGTCTCCCACCTCAGCTGTAGATCTCTGCAGTTCATCCAGAGTGATCATGGGCCTCTTGGCTGCATCTCTGATCAGTCTTCTCCTTGTATGAGCTGAAAGTTTAGAGGGACGGCCAGGTCTTGGTAGATTTGCAGTGGTCTGATACTCCTTCCATTTCAATATTATCACTTGCACAGTGCTCCTTGGGATGTTTAAAGCTTGGGAAATCTTTTTGTATCCAAATCCGGCTTTAAACTTCTTCACAACAGTATCTCGGACCTGCCTGGTGTGTTCCTTGTTCTTCATGATGCTCTCTGCGCTTTTAACGGACCTCTGAGACTATCACAGTGCAGGTGCATTTATACGGAGACTTGATTACACACAGGTGGATTGTATTTATCATCATTAGTCATTTAGGTCAACATTGGATCATTCAGAGATCCTCACTGAACTTCTGGAGAGAGTTTGCTGCACTGAAAGTAAAGGGTCTGAATAATTTTGCACGCCCAATTTTTCTGTTTTTGATTTGTTAAAAAAGTTTGAAATATCCAATAAATGTCGTTCCACTTCATGATTGTGTCCCACTTGTTGTTGAATCTTCACAAAAAAATACAGTTTTATATCTTTATGTTTGAAGCCTAAAATGTGGCAAAAGGTCGCAAAGTTCAAGGGGGCCGAATACTTTCGCAAGGCACTGTATCTCAAGGCCATCACTTGCCAGCTACCACCCAATTACCTTCACGTTAGAGGCTGCTGCCCTATGTACATAGACATGGAATCACTGGTCACTTTAATAATGTTTACATTCTGCTTTACTCATGTCATATGTACTGTATGTACTGTCAAGGTAAAAAATATGTCGTTCTACTGAACATGGCAGTTAGCCCACTGTTCCCCGGTAGGCCATCATTGTAAAGAAGAATATGTTCTTAACTGACTTGCCTAGTTAAATAAAGGTTAACATTTTTTTTTTTTATAATACTGTATTCTACTGTATTTTAGTCAATGCCACTCTGACATTGCTCGTCCTAATATTAATATATTTCTTAATTCCATTCTTTTACTTTTAGATTTGTGTGTATTGTTGTGAATTGTTAGATACTACTGCACTGTTGGAGCTAGGAAGACAAAAGCATTTCGCTACCCGCAATAACATCTGCTAAATATGTGTATGTGACCAATAACATCTGCTAAATATGTGTATGTGACCAATAACATCTGCTAAATATGTGTATGTGACCAATAACATCTGCTAAATATGTGTATGTGACCAATAACATCTGCTAAATATGTGTATGTGACCAATAACATCTGCTAAATATGTGTATGTGACCAATAACATCTGCTAAATATGTGTATGTGACCAATAACATCTGCTAAATATGTGTATGTGACCAATAACATCTGCTAAATATGTGTATGTGACCAATAACATCTGCTAAATATGTGTATGTGACCAATAACATCTGCTAAATATGTGTATGTGACCAATAACATCTGCTAAATATGTGTATGTGACCAATAACATCTGCTAAATATGTGTATGTGACCAATAACATCTGCTAAATATGTGTATGTGACCAATAACATCTGCTAAATATGTGTATGTGACCAATAACATCTGCTAAATATGTGTATGTGACCAATAACATCTGCTAAATATGTGTATGTGACCAATAACATCTGCTAAATATGTGTATGTGACCAATAACATCTGCTAAATATGTGTATGTGACCAATAACATCTGCTAAATATGTGTATGTGACCAATAACATCTGCTAAATATGTGTATGTGACCAATAACATCTGCTAAATATGTGTATGTGACCAATAACATCTGCTAAATATGTGTATGTGACCAATAACATCTGCTAAATATGTGTATGTGACCAATAACATCTGCTAAATATGTGTATGTGACCAATAACATCTGCTAAATATGTGTATGTGACCAATAACATCTGCTAAATATGTGTATGTGACCAATAACATCTGCTAAATATGTGTATGTGACCAATAACATCTGCTAAATATGTGTATGTGACCAATAACATCTGCTAAATATGTGTATGTGACCAATAACATCTGCTAAATATGTGTATGTGACCAATAACATCTGCTAAATATGTGTATGTGACCAATAACATCTGCTAAATATGTGTATGTGACCAATAACATCTGCTAAATATGTGTATGTGACCAATAACATCTGCTAAATATGTGTATGTGACCAATAACATCTGCTAAATATGTGTATGTGACCAATAACATCTGCTAAATATGTGTATGTGACCAATAACATCTGCTAAATATGTGTATGTGACCAATAACATCTGCTAAATATGTGTATGTGACCAATAACATCTGCTAAATATGTGTATGTGACCAATAACATCTGCTAAATATGTGTATGTGACCAATAACATCTGCTAAATATGTGTATGTGACCAATAACATCTGCTAAATATGTGTATGTGACCAATAACATTTATTTTAATTTTATTAAACAGATAGACAAACAAAGTACAAAGGTGAAATGTACCTCTTGTCTTATCTCGGATTCATGGTTGAATGTTCTGTTACCGTAATATGAGGAAATATGAAAACACATAATGTACCTCTTGTCTTATCTCGGATTCATGGTTGAATGTTCTGTTACCGTAATATGAGGAAATATGAAAACACATAATGTACCTCTTGTCTTATCTCGGATTCATGGTAGAATGTTCTGTTACCGTAATATGAGGAAATATGAAAACACATAATGTACCTCTTGTCTTATCTCGGATTCATGGTTGAATGTTCTGTTACCGTAATATGAGGAAATATGAAAACACATAATGTACCTCTTGTCTTATCTCGGATTCATGGTTGAATGTTCTGTTACCGTAATATGAGGAAATATGAAAACACATAATGTACCTCTTGTCTTATCTCGGATTCATGGTAGAATGTTCTGTTACCGTAATATGAGGAAATATGAAAACACATAATGTACCTCTTGTCTTATCTCGGATTCATGGTTGAATGTTCTGTTACCGTAATATGAGGAAATATGAAAACACATAATGTACCTCTTGTCTTATCTCGGATTCATGGTTGAATGTTCTGTTACCGTAATATGAGGAAATATGAAAACACATAATGTACCTCTTGTCTTATCTCGGATTCATGGTTGAATGTTCTGTTACCGTAATATGAGGAAATATGAAAACACATAATGTACCTCTTGTCTTATCTCGGATTCATGGTTGAATGTTCTGTTACCGTAATATGAGGAAATATGAAAACACATAATGTACCTCTTGTCTTATCTCGGATTCATGGTTGAATGTTCTGTTACCGTAATATGAGGAAATATGAAAACACATAATGTACCTCTTGTCTTATCTCGGATTCATGGTTGAATGTTCTGTTACCGTAATATGAGGAAATATGAAAACACATAATGTACCTCTTGTCTTATCTCGGATTCATGGTTGAATGTTCTGTTACCGTAATATGAGGAAATATGAAAACACATAATGTACCTCTTGTCTTATCTCGGATTCATGGTTGAATGTTCTGTTACCGTAATATGAGGAAATATGAAAACACATAATGTACCTCTTGTCTTATCTCGGATTCATGGTTGAATGTTCTGTTACCGTAATATGAGGAAATATGAAAACACATAATGTACCTCTTGTCTTATCTCGGATTCATGGTTGAATGTTCTGTTACCGTAATATGAGGAAATATGAAAACACATAATGTACCTCTTGTCTTATCTCGGATTCATGGTTGAATGTTCTGTTACCGTAATATGAGGAAATATGAAAACACATAATGTACCTCTTGTCTTATCTCGGATTCATGGTTGAATGTTCTGTTACCGTAATATGAGGAAATATGAAAACACATAATGTACCTCTTGTCTTATCTCGGATTCATGGTTGAATGTTCTGTTACCGTAATATGAGGAAATATGAAAACACATAATGTACCTCTTGTCTTATCTCGGATTCATGGTTGAATGTTCTGTTACCGTAATATGAGGAAATATGAAAACACATAATGTACCTCTTGTCTTATCTCGGATTCATGGTTGAATGTTCTGTTACCGTAATATGAGGAAATATGAAAACACATAATGTACCTCTTGTCTTATCTCGGATTCATGGTTGAATGTTCTGTTACCGTAATATGAGGAAATATGAAAACACATAATGTACCTCTTGTCTTATCTCGGATTCATGGTTGAATGTTCTGTTACCGTAATATGAGGAAATATGAAAACACATAATGTACCTCTTGTCTTATCTCGGATTCATGGTTGAATGTTCTGTTACCGTAATATGAGGAAATATGAAAACACATAATGTACCTCTTGTCTTATCTCGGATTCATGGTTGAATGTTCTGTTACCGTAATATGAGGAAATATGAAAACACATAATGTACCTCTTGTCTTATCTCGGATTCATGGTTGAATGTTCTGTTACCGTAATATGAGGAAATATGAAAACACATAATGTACCTCTTGTCTTATCTCGGATTCATGGTTGAATGTTCTGTTACCGTAATATGAGGAAATATGAAAACACATAATGTACCTCTTGTCTTATCTCGGATTCATGGTTGAATGTTCTGTTACCGTAATATGAGGAAATATGAAAACACATAATGTACCTCTTGTCTTATCTCGGATTCATGGTTGAATGTTCTGTTACCGTAATATGAGGAAATATGAAAACACATAATGTACCTCTTGTCTTATCTCGGATTCATGGTTGAATGTTCTGTTACCGTAATATGAGGAAATATGAAAACACATAATGTACCTCTTGTCTTATCTCGGATTCATGGTTGAATGTTCTGTTACCGTAATATGAGGAAATATGAAAACACATAATGTACCTCTTGTCTTATCTCGGATTCATGGTTGAATGTTCTGTTACCGTAATATGAGGAAATATGAAAACACATAATGTACCTCTTGTCTTATCTCGGATTCATGGTTGAATGTTCTGTTACCGTAATATGAGGAAATATGAAAACACATAATGTACCTCTTGTCTTATCTCGGATTCATGGTTGAATGTTCTGTTACCGTAATATGAGGAAATATGAAAACACATAATGTACCTCTTGTCTTATCTCGGATTCATGGTTGAATGTTCTGTTACCGTAATATGAGGAAATATGAAAACACATAATGTACCTCTTGTCTTATCTCGGATTCATGGTTGAATGTTCTGTTACCGTAATATGAGGAAATATGAAAACACATAATGTACCTCTTGTCTTATCTCGGATTCATGGTTGAATGTTCTGTTACCGTAATATGAGGAAATATGAAAACACATAATGTACCTCTTGTCTTATCTCGGATTCATGGTTGAATGTTCTGTTACCGTAATATGAGGAAATATGAAAACACATAATGTACCTCTTGTCTTATCTCGGATTCATGGTTGAATGTTCTGTTACCGTAATATGAGGAAATATGAAAACACATAATGTACCTCTTGTCTTATCTCGGATTCATGGTTGAATGTTCTGTTACCGTAATATGAGGAAATATGAAAACACATAATGTACCTCTTGTCTTATCTCGGATTCATGGTTGAATGTTCTGTTACCGTAATATGAGGAAATATGAAAACACATAATGTACCTCTTGTCTTATCTCGGATTCATGGTTGAATGTTCTGTTACCGTAATATGAGGAAATATGAAAACACATAATGTACCTCTTGTCTTATCTCGGATTCATGGTTGAATGTTCTGTTACCGTAATATGAGGAAATATGAAAACACATAATGTACCTCTTGTCTTATCTCGGATTCATGGTTGAATGTTCTGTTACCGTAATATGAGGAAATATGAAAACACATAATGTACCTCTTGTCTTATCTCGGATTCATGGTTGAATGTTCTGTTACCGTAATATGAGGAAATATGAAAACACATAATGTACCTCTTGTCTTATCTCGGATTCATGGTTGAATGTTCTGTTACCGTAATATGAGGAAATATGAAAACACATAATGTACCTCTTGTCTTATCTCGGATTCATGGTTGAATGTTCTGTTACCGTAATATGAGGAAATATGAAAACACATAATGTACCTCTTGTCTTATCTCGGATTCATGGTTGAATGTTCTGTTACCGTAATATGAGGAAATATGAAAACACATAATGTACCTCTTGTCTTATCTCGGATTCATGGTTGAATGTTCTGTTACCGTAATATGAGGAAATATGAAAACACATAATGTACCTCTTGTCTTATCTCGGATTCATGGTTGAATGTTCTGTTACCGTAATATGAGGAAATATGAAAACACATAATGTACCTCTTGTCTTATCTCGGATTCATGGTTGAATGTTCTGTTACCGTAATATGAGGAAATATGAAAACACATAATGTACCTCTTGTCTTATCTCGGATTCATGGTTGAATGTTCTGTTACCGTAATATGAGGAAATATGAAAACACATAATGTACCTCTTGTCTTATCTCGGATTCATGGTTGAATGTTCTGTTACCGTAATATGAGGAAATATGAAAACACATAATGTACCTCTTGTCTTATCTCGGATTCATGGTTGAATGTTCTGTTACCGTAATATGAGGAAATATGAAAACACATAATGTACCTCTTGTCTTATCTCGGATTCATGGTAGAATGTTCTGTTACCGTAATATGAGGAAATATGAAAACACATAATGTACCTCTTGTCTTATCTCGGATTCATGGTTGAATGTTCTGTTACCGTAATATGAGGAAATATGAAAACACATAATGTACCTCTTGTCTTATCTCGGATTCATGGTTGAATGTTCTGTTACCGTAATATGAGGAAATATGAAAACACATAATGTACCTCTTGTCTTATCTCGGATTCATGGTAGAATGTTCTGTTACCGTAATATGAGGAAATATGAAAACACATAATGTACCTCTTGTCTTATCTCGGATTCATGGTTGAATGTTCTGTTACCGTAATATGAGGAAATATGAAAACACATAATGTACCTCTTGTCTTATCTCGGATTCATGGTTGAATGTTCTGTTACCGTAATATGAGGAAATATGAAAACACATAATGTACCTCTTGTCTTATCTCGGATTCATGGTTGAATGTTCTGTTACCGTAATATGAGGAAATATGAAAACACATAATGTACCTCTTGTCTTATCTCGGATTCATGGTTGAATGTTCTGTTACCGTAATATGAGGAAATATGAAAACACATAATGTACCTCTTGTCTTATCTCGGATTCATGGTTGAATGTTCTGTTACCGTAATATGAGGAAATATGAAAACACATAATGTACCTCTTGTCTTATCTCGGATTCATGGTTGAATGTTCTGTTACCGTAATATGAGGAAATATGAAAACACATAATGTACCTCTTGTCTTATCTCGGATTCATGGTTGAATGTTCTGTTACCGTAATATGAGGAAATATGAAAACACATAATGTACCTCTTGTCTTATCTCGGATTCATGGTTGAATGTTCTGTTACCGTAATATGAGGAAATATGAAAACACATAATGTACCTCTTGTCTTATCTCGGATTCATGGTTGAATGTTCTGTTACCGTAATATGAGGAAATATGAAAACACATAATGTACCTCTTGTCTTATCTCGGATTCATGGTTGAATGTTCTGTTACCGTAATATGAGGAAATATGAAAACACATAATGTACCTCTTGTCTTATCTCGGATTCATGGTTGAATGTTCTGTTACCGTAATATGAGGAAATATGAAAACACATAATGTACCTCTTGTCTTATCTCGGATTCATGGTTGAATGTTCTGTTACCGTAATATGAGGAAATATGAAAACACATAATGTACCTCTTGTCTTATCTCGGATTCATGGTAGAATGTTCTGTTACCGTAATATGAGGAAATATGAAAACACATAATGTACCTCTTGTCTTATCTCGGATTCATGGTTGAATGTTCTGTTACCGTAATATGAGGAAATATGAAAACACATAATGTACCTCTTGTCTTATCTCGGATTCATGGTTGAATGTTCTGTTACCGTAATATGAGGAAATATGAAAACACATAATGTACCTCTTGTCTTATCTCGGATTCATGGTAGAATGTTCTGTTACCGTAATATGAGGAAATATGAAAACACATAATGTACCTCTTGTCTTATCTCGGATTCATGGTTGAATGTTCTGTTACCGTAATATGAGGAAATATGAAAACACATAATGTACCTCTTGTCTTATCTCGGATTCATGGTTGAATGTTCTGTTACCGTAATATGAGGAAATATGAAAACACATAATGTACCTCTTGTCTTATCTCGGATTCATGGTAGAATGTTCTGTTACCGTAATATGAGGAAATATGAAAACACATAATGTACCTCTTGTCTTATCTCGGATTCATGGTTGAATGTTCTGTTACCGTAATATGAGGAAATATGAAAACACATAATGTGCCTCTTGTTTTTTTATTTTCAATAGCTTATTTGGGCACGCCATCAGTTACCTCTCAGCAGGTTGTGGTTCAATAGCACCACTATCGTTTTGCATGATTCTTATCATCATGAATAAGACTGTATGGACAGATCCTAGATCAGCACTCCTACTCTGAGATGCTTTGTGAATATGGGCCATGGTTGATATTTGTAACTTGACCCGTTCTTATCTTTACATCCCTTCATTGAATTTCATGGGGAGAAAGTTTCACACAGGCTACATGAGGAAATCCAAAGAAATCTGAATGAAATATTCAAGGGTCACTTCCCTTTTTTTACCCCCACCCACACCTCCTCAACCTTCCTCAAACCCCCTCACCCCTCAACTGGTTCATAGTAGAGCAGTCCCTACAAACTCTTAGAAAAAAAGGGTTCCAAAAGGGTTCTTTGTAAGTCAAAGGGTTCAACATTATATTTCCCAGCATGCTCAATTGCAAGGAGATTTTCAGAATAGTTTGTTTTACTGTAATATCTGTGGTTTAGCGTGTACATTGATTGATTTATTAATTTTATGCTACACAAAGATAAATAACATAGTTTTCTAAACTAATCCAATCTGTTAGTAATTGGATTTATTGCACCTGTTTCTGAGACGATTAATCCAGTTTAGATGATTGAAATAGTCTCAGTATTTAATCTTCCCTACCCTGGCAGCCATTCTGAATGCAGGTTGCTGGTGATTAACAATTCCACTTGTTGGATAACTCTGGCTGCATTCCAATAGGAATTACACATCACTTTGCAAGCCAGCATAATGTGATTTGCAGGCCTATGTGGCCCTACAAAGGGTTCTACCCAGCACCAAAAAGGGTTCCCCTATGGGGGCAAACCGAAGAACCCTGTATGGTTCTACTTAGCACCTTTATTTCTAAGAGTGCAGTGTTTTATAAGGTACTCTGGTATACTGGTCATGCATTAGTGTACCATGTTTTATAATGTACTCAGGTATCCTGGTCATGCATTACTGTACAGTGTTGTCACGGTCTTCCTCTTCATCTGAAGAGGAGAGGCGAGAAGGATCAGAGGACCAAAATGCGGCGTGATATGTGTTCATAGTGAATTTTAATTAAAGAAAGAACACTATACAAAAGAGTAACAAAAAAACAATAAACCAAATACGACCGTGAAGCTACAAATGAGACCTGTGCTGACACAAGCCACTAACATAGACAATCACCCACAAACAAACAGTGCAACCCAGGCTACCTAAGTATGATTCTCAATCAGAGACAACTAATGACACCTGCATCTGATTGAGAACCATACTAGGCCGAAACATAGAAATTCCAAATCATAGAAAATCAAACATAGACTGCCCACCCAACTCACGCCCTGGCCATACTAACTAAATACAAAACAAAGGAAATAAAGGTCAGAACGTGACAGTACCCCCCCCCCCCCCCCCCCCCCCCCAAAAGGTGCGGACTCCGGCCGCAAAACCTTGACCTATAGGGGAGGGTCTGGGTGGGCGTCTGTCCGCGGTGGTGGCTCCGGTGCGGGACCCCACTTCACCATTGTCTTAGTCCGCCTTATTGTCCGCCTCCGTGGCTTTCTCACCATGGCGACCCCTCTCAATGACACCACTGGACAGAGGGGCAGCTGCTCGGGACAGAGGGGCAGCTGCTCGGGACAGAGGGGCAGCTGCTCGGGACAGAGGGGCAGCTGCTCGGGACAGAGGGGCAGCTCTGGGCAGAGGGGCTCCGGCCGCAGCGCCGGACAGGCGGGACCACCTGCAGGGAGGAGTCAGAGATACAGCCTGGTGCGTGGGACTGCCACAGGAACCACCAGGCTGGGGAGACCTTCAGGAGGCTTGGTGTTAGGAGGAGGCACCCGAAGGACCGGGCTGTGGGGGAGCACTGGAGCTCTGGTGCGCAACCTTGGCACCACTTCCCCAGGCTGGACAACTACTCTAGCCCGGACCCTCCAGAGTGCAGGCACAGGTTGAACTGGGCTGTGGGTAAGCACGGGAGATCTAGTGCTTACTACACGCACCTCTCCCTTAGGCTCCATTCCCACATTTGCCCGGCACGAGCGGAGCGCCAAAAAACATTTTTGGGGCTGCCTCTCGTACCTGTCGCACTGCCGTGCTGCCTCCTCATATCGCTGACCCCAGCTCTGCTTTGGGGCGACGATATTCCCCAGCCTGTGCCCAGGGTCCCTCTCCGTTCAGTATCTCCTCCCATGTCCAGGAGTCCTGTGATGCTGGCCGCTGTTGTTGCTGCTGCTGCTGCTGTCGTCGCTGTCTTTTACCACGCCGCTTGGTACTTGGTTGGTGGGTGATTCTGTCACGGTCTTCCTCCTCTTCATCTGAAGAGGAGAGGCGAGAAGGATCAGAGGACCATATGCGGCGTGATATGTGTTCATAGTGAATTTTAATTAAAGAAAGAACTGAACACTATACAAAAGAGTAACAAAAAAAACAATAAACCAAATACGACCGTGACGCTACAAATGAGACCTGTGCTGACACAAGCCACTAACATAGACAATCACCCACAAACAAACAGTGCAACCCAGGCTACCTAAGTATGATTCTCAATCAGAGACAACTAATGACACCTGCCTTTGATTGAGAACCATACTAGGCCAAAACATAGAAATCCCAAATCATAGAAAATCAAACATAGACTGCCCACCCAACTCACGCCCTGACCATACTAACTAAATACAAAACAAAGGAAATAAAGGTCAGAACGTGACAAGTGTTTTATAATGTACTCGGGTAACCTGGTCATGCATTACTGTACAGTGTTTTATAATGTACTCTGGTATCCTGGTCATGCATTACTGTACAGTGTTTTATAATGTACTCTGGTATCCTGGTCATGCATTACTGTACAGTGTTTTATAATGTACTCTGGTATCCTGGTCATGCATTACTGTACAGTGTTTTATAATGTACTCTGGTATCCTGGTCATGCATTACTGTACAGTGTTTTATAATGTACTCTGGTATCCTGGTCATGCATTACTGTACAGTGTTTTATAATGTACTCTGGTACCCTGGTCATGCATTACTGTACATGAACACGCTTTAAGAGCATTCTCCCTGGAGATTAGTTCAACATAAATCCCAGGAGTTAGAGAGTAACGGGCCCCTGGTGCAATACAGAGACGATTATGAACTCAAATGTGCACTCTTTCCAATGAAAACATGAAATATGACCTGGCTTGGGGAGTAGTAGTAGAGCCATTAATAACAATTTCAAGAATAGGCCACTTAGGGGTACAGTTGGACGACACTGATACCAAGAGTAGTCCCATGCCCGACATGTCACGAAGACAATGAGAATCAAGTAACACCAATATTTATGATAGATTTAGATTACAACATAATATGTTCCACATATTAAAATATACACTACATGACCAAAGTATGTGGACACCTGCTCGTCGAACATCTCATTCTAAAATCATGGACATTAATATGGAGTTGGTCCCCCCTTTGCTGCTATAACAGCCTCCACTCTTCTGGGAAGGCTTTCCATTAGATGTTGGAACATTGCTGCGGGGACTTGCTTCCATTCAGCCACAAGAACATTAGTGAGGTCGGGCACTGATGTTGGGCGATTAGGCCTGGCTCGCAGTCGCCATCTCAATTCATCCCAAAGGTGTTCGAAGGGATTGAGGTCAGGGCTCTGTGCAGACCAGTCAAGTTCTTTGACACCGACCTCAACAAATCAATTGGGTACAGACCTTGCTTTGTGCACAGTGGCATTGTCATGCTGAAATAGGAAAGGGCCTTCCCCAAACTGTTGCCACAAAGTTGGAAACACAAAATCGTCTAGAGTGTCGTGGATGCTGTAGAGTTAAGATTTCCCTTCACTGAAACTAAGGGGCTTAGCCCGAACCATGAAAAACAGCTCCAGACCATTATTCTTTGTCCACCAAACTTTACAGTTGGCACTATGCATTGGGGCAGGTCGCGTTTTCCTGGCATCTGCCAAACCCAGATTTGTCCGTCGATCTGCCAAATGGTGATGCGTGATTCATCACTCCAAATAACAAATTTCCACTGCTCCAGAGTACAATGACTGCAAGCTTTATACCACTCCATGAAAACCCATTTAATGAAGCTCCCGATGAACAGTTATTGTGCTGACATTGCTTCCAGAGGCAGTTTGGAACTCGGTGGTGAGTGTTGCAACCAAGGACACTCGGCAGTCCTGTTCTGTGAGCTTGTGTGGTTTACCACTGAGGCGTTGTTGCGCATAGATGTTTCTACTTCACAACAACAACACTTACAGTTGACCGGGGCAGCTCTAGCAGGTTAGAAATTCGATTAACTGACTGATTGGAAAGGTGGCATCCTATGACGGTGCCACTTTAAAAGTCACTGAGCTCTTCAGTAAGGCCATTCTACTGCCAATGTTTGTCTATGGAGATTGCATGGCGGTGTGCTTGATTTTATACATCTGTCAGAAACGGGTGTGGCTGAAATAGCCAAATCCACTAATTTGAAGGGGTGTCCACATACATTTTTAGATATAGTGTATTTGAGTTAACATTGAAATGTGTAATTCTGAATCAAGGAGTATGCTCCACAGTGAGTTCCTCCATATACAGAATCAGACTATATAGTCCATGTAATGTATGGAAAGCCATTCTAATATTTTTCTTCCAATACCTGAAGTGCGATGTGAGCCAGTCCGATGGTCACTAATAAGAGACAACACAGAAAGTAGAAACAAGATGATAGGCGTGAAATTCAATCCCTAATTCTTATCAGCGATCCCTGTGTGGTAAATAACCACATAACATTCTCTAAGATTTCCACACTGGAGCATACAATCTCAATCTTCTCCATGGAACGTGCAGAATGGTTCTGATGTGTAATCACAGAATCTTATCAGACACACTGTTCCACTTCACCTCAGCTCTTCTCTTCTTTAGTGCAGTCCTGATAAACTCTTTCAATTGGATTCCAGTTTGGTTCCATCATTTTGATGATGCTGTTTATTTGTTCCCCCCTCCTTGCCTCTCTCAATCTCTCCGTCTCTTCTATTTTATTTCATGCAAGTCCTGAATTGGTGCTGCATAGGGCTGACATTTTATCAAGCTCCCAATACTTAAATACATTTTTGTTGACATGACAATATAAATAACTGTCCTTAAAATACCATCTTAATTCAGCCATACCACTGTCTCCATCTGTCATAACAAACATGTAATGATACATGTTCTTTAGAGCCTTGTTTGCCCAGACACAATTCTTCATGTTTTTGAAGATCTCAGATCTGCCAAATACTTGGGTGTGTCTGAAACCAAATAAAACCTGACTGCACTCAAGGCTGCACAATGTAGCTATTTGAATACGTACTGTAGATATTTTATGTTGAAGACCGGCTACATTGACTTCTCCACCATTATCTGTCTTGTATGTGGATCAAATTAGAGCGCGGTATAAATGTTTTTGTGCTCATGAATGTATCTCATCAATGTCAATGGCAGGCTATATAGCCTTAGTGCATGTGTAGATACATATTTGGTGCATAAATAAGAATGCAAAGTAAAAAACAACAACTATGAGAAGTGTGCCTGAAGTTCAGTCTCAAAAATAACAAACATATGGGAGGCATAATGAAGCAGAAAAAAATGTAAGTTATATGTGGAATATACCATTTCAAACAATTTCATTCAAACAGTTTGTGAATTCACCAAAACCAAACCCATTTGTATGAGTCAATGCATGCAATGGCTCCATTGGTAAAACGATATTTCTCACATGAAATAGGACAACTGTTTTCAAAAGCATGTGTATGGAGGAGTCAGCCTGCAGCCTGATGAAAGAGCCTATTGTTCTAGAGAAGCGAGAGCCTCGAGGTCGGTGATGAGTGGGCAGAGCGTGAATAGTCTGGGGGTCAGCAGCAGAAAAAGCCAAATGTACTGTCATGCTGCCCTCCCTTGCCTTGCCTCTACCCGCCTCTCTGCCTCTGATGTGGAACAGCATATGTCCCTTACGCCCCGACAACACAAACACTCACACACGCACACACACTCACTGACGCACAAATTTCAAATTAAGCATTGGAAAAGAAAGATTGCGTTTGGATGGTGGATGAGCAATCGTGGCGTCGCAGCCAGGGTCATCAGGTAGTCAGATATTTTTGGAATGAAAGCCTCCTCAGTGATGTTCTATGTACATGTTGACACTCAACATACTTACTCCTTACTGTCTATTTTTCATTGACTAAGACCAAGGGGGGACTGCTTTCGGGTGGGCAACAAGGCAAGAATAAGAATATGATAAAACAATGATAAAGATCTGCAATAACAAATCCCATTTGTGAGATTTAATACCACTTTATATTATACGACCTGCATTTCTGTAAAATGGCACTTTGATCATTGAGATTCTTTGGGAGTCACATAGCATTTCATCTGTATTTTAATGATGTTTACTGATTGGTGGCAGAGAATTCTCCAGGTGTGTAATTGGCATTCTTCTCCTCTCCGACAGAAGGGGCAGTTTGAGGGGGATCCTGAATCCAGAGCCTGGATCCATCTTTAATAAAATGCAGGTAAGAAATCTGATAAAAAAATGTTTTATCATTTATAATTCAAACTCATTTCTCCCTGCAGCTATTGTATTCATTTTTCCTTTCCATGACACTTGTTTGCCACCTGCCCCACAAAATGGGACTTTTATTTATTCATTTTCTTTATTTTCCAGGATTGTCCTCTTTAGGACCTCCAGCACACGGTGCATGGCTTTTTACCTGTCTGTTTAAGATAGCTTCTCTCTGGGGGCTGAAACTCATTTTAATGTGGTGCAGAGGACAGATGAGGCCAGAGTACCAAACTCTCATTCAACCCACACAGCAACGTGGTCTATTCAGCAGGGACAAGGAGGCAAGAGCCTCAACTCCAAACGACCTCCCTGTGACTGAGGTGTACTCGCTTGGCACTACCAGTGAACACTACTGCAGGGAATTCTAAGTGACGGCTAGGGCATGCTACAGGGGGGACTAAGTCAGAGTGGACGCATCATACCTTGATATGACTCTTTACAGTAAATAGCACATATCCACACAGTTATAATGTCATGGTTGGGGTTAGGTCGTGGCAGCCAGAAAGGTGATTATCCCAGTGATTCTGAATCTGAGTGAAGAGAAACATTAAACCCAAAGGAACAAGGGAAATGCAATGCAATGAAAACACATCAAAGTAGAAGTACAAAAAGCCCTGTTATTACAGAAAAACAGGACGTTGCATTTGGCACAACAGATCAGTAAGGATCAGACAATGAGCAGGCATATTAGTCTCCTGTGAGAATACTACACCTGTGTCCAACAGTTCATTAGATTTCATATTTAATTTAAGACACAGTCGTGACCTCATTTTCCCTGCTAGCTTTTGAGCTTGAGACCACCTTTGCTAAAATCAGTGTCTTGTTGAGTTTGAACTGACAGGGTCTCTAATAGAGTTCAGAGCATCTGCTTCTTTCACTTTTATAGAACAAAGAAGGCTTTCTATTATTCTCTTTCTAAGTCACACAAGCTGATTCCCTTAAAGCATTCCCTTAAAACATATTGACCTCAACATCCAAACTCATCGAAGCAGCGTACTTTAAAGCCATGACACAACGGATATTTTGACGCCATATTTTGCATTAGAATATTACATATGTTACACTTGAAAATATGAACTACTGTATTAACAGGCCTGTTGATAGTTGCTTGGTAACTAGTCACTAGTCCACTGAGTCCATCACTCGGGTCTGAAGGCTTTCTATAACCTGAGGGGATGTTTCCATTCAGATAATGAATACATTACAGTCTGCTGAGTTCCTAAACATATGAGAGTGTAGGCCTGGTAGTTAAAAGGAGGCACAGTTTGAGCGGTGCACTAGAAATGCACAGACTGTTGAGAAGTGAAGTCCCTGAGGAGCCTGCTAATGCAATGGTCCAATGTAAATCCATCAAAGCAATTTTCTAAATGAACTGAGGCATAATTCACAGTGTCACTGTAGCTTTATTGTTCTGATATTTTAGAAATGCTGACCATACTCTTCTGTACACAAACCTTGTTGTAGTCGTGAGTAAGCTGATTTATTTGATTCATCTTAAATACCTGATCGATGCAGGTCTTGTTTTTTTGTTGTTTCTTGATACAGAAAAATACAATTTGGAAAACTGCAGCTCAAGTCAGGAAAAACGCTATAGTAGAACCTTTGCAATTGCTGTTGCAGTGCTATGATCTACATGGCCATTCCTTGTCTGAACAAAGGCACTCCATTTTTTAAACATGGCATTTTAATTCAGGCATGTTTTATGAAATTAAAAACATTTTATGTGCATCATTGCAATACAATTATTTTCCAATTCATTGTCACTCCAACAACCCTGTTGTTACAGAATAAATCTCCACTGCATGACACATTGTTTACTGCATGTACTGTACACAAGTGCATCTTAACTACTCTTTTAACCATCTTTATTTCCATAGGCAAATCAACTCCTTGGAGTATGCTCTTTTGAGCACAGCGGGGCCAGGGGAGAAGAGTGGAGCTGTGGGGCTTAGGCTACATGGCATGCAGAGAGTGTCCAGAGGAGAATCACAGAGGGTTAATGTGGCAGATGTGTGTCTTCTGTAGCGTGATACTGTGCTCCACACACCCCACTGTCTCTCTCTGTATAGGGATTAGCCAAGAGGACAATGCAGAACTGCAACAAATCCAACATCTCTGGTAAGATTTTTTTTTTTAACAATAAGAATAATTGTGTTATTTTTTTATTTTGTTGGTGCTGTAATGTCTGGAGAAAAAAGTTAAATATACTGTATATCAGACTACCTGTCTTTGGTAGCCAGATGTTGATCAATTTGTTCTCTGTATGGCAAATGAGCTGTAAAGTCTCTGCTTAGACATGGTTACCCACAATGACTGACAGTTACTTTATGGCTAATTAGCTTCCTCTACTTAGTGCTACATTGAGTTCCTCCCATTCAAGGTGTTTAAAGTGTATTGTAATGGCACAGTGCTCTTCCCTCCCCTGCACGACCTCAACATTCATGTAGCCAGGAGCAGATGCCTGATACCTCCCCCATACACGTGCATGACAACTAATTCATAGCAGAGTTCTCATTATGTATGATCCCAACTCAATGTATTTTTGAATGACAAATGTGAGCTTATGGCAAATATCAATAATTTCTAGTCTATAGATCTGAGGGCACAGAAAATGAGCGATGTGTGGACTTCCAAATAATTCACCCCTGGGCTAATTTTATTTTGATTTAGCAGCTCAGATTAATTGCATTGTTTCATCTATAGAATCTGGGTGATAATATTGAATGCCGGGTGATAAAATGTAATGCTGCCTGGACCTTCCTTTCCTCCATCACACACTAACAATTATTACTGTAAGTCATGGGGTTCAACTCAGCAGGCAACCTATTACTACTGGTAGTTTGCCATTATGATTTTCCTAATAGAGAGCATTATACAACGGGTGGGTCTAATCGTGGATGCTGATTGGTTAAAACCGCATTCCAGCCGGTTTCTATTCTACAAGTTACCATCAGCTAAATCTATGACGTTGAAATGCATATTTACTCTGTTCCATCTCACTGCGCAATACACTGACTCATCAGCCCAGCAAGGCAATTCATAAACTTGATCTCTGCTATAAAAAGCATCTAGGCATTACCTCACATTTATTTTAGACTAACATTCAGTTTTCAACAGTGGAGTTTTGTATAAACCTTGCTGTCTGTCTCTCCAACATTTGCAACATTGTTTCAAAATTCAAATTCGATCTCTAGTTGTCCCATAGTAATGAACGTGTCGAGAGTCTGAACGACGATTTAAATTTTAAAAATCTCAAATGAAACGAAGTGCAGCTAGTTTACAGTCTTTCCAGCTTCCGTTTGAAGTAATTGTGTTAGCTGTGTTGTTGGCTAGCTCCTCTGAACAACAGTGTCCTGACGAGACAGCACAAGTTCTTTGCCAGGCAAAATCTCGCTTCATTAGCTCATTAATATGGATGTATCTAAATAAACAAATGCAAATGCAGCTGCTTTGTTGTTATTCTGGCTGCACTGTTTGACGTGACTGTAAGTTAGCCACAGTTGTCTAACTAGCAAGCAAGGGATAAGAACGTTGCCAGCCAGTATGGCAATGGAACATTTAGAATGAACGACTGGGTCATGTCCATAGATACAGAACAAAAAGACTGAACAACTGGGTTGCGTCTCTGACAACCAAACTGATAGAACAAACAACAAGCCGGCTTGGGTAGCAAACCTAGATTTGTGTCGGGACTATATATTGTGGAAGGAAGAAATAGTATGAGTAAATACATTGGTGTTGAGAGCGCTGCAGAGTGGGCGTGCTGAGGAGCGTGACATCAGTCCGGTGTCATATGCACCAGTTTCACGCATCCGGCCTCCAGGGCGCCTCCCCAGTCCGGTACGTCCTGTGACTCCTCCACGCACTCGCCCTGAGGTGTGTGTCACCATTCCGGTACAATGTGTGCCGGATCTACACACCGTGTCTCCAGTGCGCCTACACAGCTCAGTGCGTCCTATGCCAGCGCCCCGCACTTGCCGGGCTAAAGTGAGCATCCAGCCAGGGCGGGTTGTGCCAGCTATATCCTGTGCCAGCTCCATATACCCGGCTTCCAGTGCATGTCTCCAGCCTGGTACGTCCTGTGCCTGCTCCACGCACGAAGCCTCCATTGATGATCCATGGCCCGAAGCCTCCAGTGATGATCCATGGCCCGGAGCCTGCAGTGATGATCCATAGCCCGGAGCCTCCAGTGACGATCCATGGCCCGGAACCTCCAGTGATGATCCATGGCCCAAAGCCTCCAGTGATGATCCATGGCCTGGAGCCTCCAGTGATGATCCATAGCCCGGAGCCTCCAGTGACGATTCATGGCCCGGAGCCTCCAGTGACGATCCATGGCCCGGAGTCTCCAGTGACGATCCATGGCCCGGAGCCTCCAGAGACGATCCAAGGTCCGAAGTCTCCAGCGACGGTCTGCAGTCCTGAGTCTCCAGCGATGGTCTGCAGTCCAGAGCCTCCAGCGACGGTTCCCGGTCTGGAGCCTCCAGCGATGGTTCCATTTCCGGTGCCTCCAGTGGGGGTTCCCAGTCCGGAGCCCTCTGCAAAGATCCACGGTCCGGAGCCTCCGGCTACGACCCATGGGCCGGTTCCACGGAAGCGGAGGGAACCATGAGCGGAGCGGGGTCTACGTCCCGAACCGGAGCCGCCACCGATGCTAGATGCCCACCCAGACCCTCCCCCATAGAGTCAGGTCTGCACCTTTGGGGCGGGGTACTGTCACTCCCTGACCTTAGAGACCCTTTTTAATTCTCTATTTGGTTAGGTCAGGGTGTGACTAGGGTGGGCAATCTATGTTGTATTTTCTATGTTGGCCTGGTATGGTTCCCAATCAGAGGCAGCTGTCTATCGTTGTCTCTGATTGGGGATCATACTTAGGCAGCCTTTTCCCACCTTAGTTCGTGGGATCTTGTTTGTGTGTAGTTGCTTTCTGCACTGCATGTAGATTTACGTTCCTTTTTGTATTTTGTTGTTTTTTTGGTGTCATTTAAAATAAAGAGAAATGTACGCCTACCACGCTGCACCTTGCTCCAATCCATCACTAAAATGATTGTGACAATATAACCCAAACAGCCACAGAGCCGCAGCAGTGACAGGGACACTGGGAATCATAACCAACTTTGGAGTCAATGACAGATGCTCCACTCTGTGTGCCAAATGTGTTAGGAGAGACTTGTGTTGGGACGAGAGGGGGAGGCTCAGGACTGGGTGGCATGTGTTCTGGTTTTGAGCTGGGTTCAGCTAGCCATTCTCCTCTCTGCTGTGGCCAGTCTGCTTTCAGCCTGCCTATAGCCGCAGACAGTCCAATCAGAGGAGAGAGACAGTAGATGTCAGACTGACTCAAGTATAAGTGTATCTGCGTCTACAATGGATGAAGAGGGAAGAGTCTCTTTAATTCAGCTAACCTGATTACAGCTATTTCCCAGAACACACTGTAATCTAAAAGCAACACCTGGACCGCTCTGTGATGCAAATAGAGGCAGTGCCAAAGCGCTGGCTGGCCACCAAAAGGAATTAAGGAGGAGTATTCAGGTCTGTGACCTTGGGAAGTCCCAGGTTATGTCTATACAGAGATCTGCAAATTGTATATTATTACAAAATCACAGTGTAATGTGTATGTTAATCCCTTAGAGGGACTTTAAGAGGATAGACAGGTACGGCTGAAAAAATGGACAAGGATATTGCGTAAGGAGAATGATTGGAAAATGGGACAGAGAAGAGGAAGGGTAAGAGAGAGGCAGAGACAGACATACAGACAGACAGCGTGAGCGAAGAGCTCTCTAGTCATATGGTGATCAGTTAATTCCAGCCCTCCATGCTGTCTGTCTCCTCTTATTGAATAGGAGAAAGAGAGGCGCCTTGGCTTTACCAGAGGCCCAGGGATCAGATGGCTTCATCCTAGGCCTGGGTCATCCGATCCCCTCTTCGTCAGGCCAATTTCCCTGGCCTGATCACGCATACCAGCAGACTGTCAAGAGGAGACAGTGAGAGAAATCTATTTAATTTATGTCTGCCATGATGACTCTGAGCAGAGTCATTGCCTCCATCCCCCCAGTCTCACCTCCTCCTCACACCCATAATCCTGGAGCTGTCTGGAGGGGAGAGTTATACTCTGACCAGGGAGAGTGCACTTTGTCATACAGATGAAAAGAGAGGAAAAGGAGCGCGGGCAGGAGTGCTCTATAAACTTGTTTTATTACATGGCAGAGAGGCACTTCTGTTGAGCACATGGTTTTAATTAATGACACCAAGCTCTGTGCAGTCCATCCATTCAGTAGGCCACCTTGCAGAGCCGTAGATCTGAGGAACAACATGAGAAAGCCTGGAGGGCTGTATGGAGTCAGACCATCTACCCTCCACACAAACAAACGAGAGCAAAAATACATGTATTACCTTCATATCCATATTGTTTTCTGTTTATTTCCTGACAATTCTTTTATGATACACCCTAATGCTCATTTGCATGCAAACTACATGAATTAATATACTTTTACATAACTAATCCTGCATGCAAAGTACTGTTCTACCACACTCCATTAAACTCTACAATACAAAGGTGATCTAAATTCCGGAGGATTTCCAGGGTTAATAAGAAAAATACATAGGATTCAGGCAGTGGAAGTGCAGGGAGACATCAAAGGCATCACACAAAGACAGGAGGACAGTCCGCAAGAAACATTGATAAGGCACTTAAAACTCAGATCCAAAACGTAGCAGAAAAACAAAAAGAATCCTTTAGATGGATAACTCATCATACACAACAGAGGGCCGCATATTTGCCAGAAAAATCTTGAAATATAGATGACCAGATTACGTCCTGAACGGGCCAGTGTGCATTCCTACCTGCCTCCCTGCCTGTCCTTCTCGGCTGTGGCAAGCCTTCATAGTGGGTCATGCATTATGGATGATGGAACACAAGAAGGGGAAAGTGTGACGTTTATTGTACAATTCTAATAATTCTCCAACGTTTGGTCATGGACCCACGGCCAGTCTGAGGCGTGATTGGCTGATGAAGAACGGACCAGCACGTAGGGGACCTATCTGTATCCAGACGATGTCAGAAGTAATATTGTAGCTTTGCACCTGGAAGTGATGCAGCGAAGCGTTTTAAACAATTAGGGTCAAAAGGCATTGATTGGGAGTGTGGGTGCCTCTGTTGGTGTTAGAATTGCTGTGAAGGGGGCTTTTCTGAAAGCGTTCAGACATTTTGGTGCCAGGAGTGAATCTCTGAGATATCAATAGTGAAATCAGAGAGTGTGAAAGCCCCAACCAACCCCTCCAATCCCACAGACAACTGGATAATACACAAGGACTGAAGGAGAGGCTCTCTGTCTGAGCATGGTGCTCAACGTTTTAATTATGTCAAAAATGTACAGTATTATAAATGAAATCTGATTCATACTTGTATCATATCTTCATTGTTTTTTATTGCATATGAAATTCTATATTTTGTTTAACATCCAGTTGGATATGGCCTTGGATTTTCCAATTCAAAAGTGGTTAGATTACCGTAAACATATTCACAAATAAATAGTGACTTGTAATTAGTTAGTACAAAATGCTGGACGTCTACTGTATGCATATGTAAATCCGGTTTGAGGGAAGCAACTTTTTAATTCCATCTGATTAAATAAAGTAAAGCAGTTATCCGAGAACCCAAAGTCTAGAATCTGATCATGCATTTTTAATTTGCATGTGGTAACATCAGACATCGAAAGGCTAAACATCTCTGGGATATTTTGTTCCCATAAAAGCCATAAATGAAATGAACAAATGTTTTAGGTGGTGAAATAAACAAAACTCAGTTGGCAGTGGCAAGAGGCAATTTCTTAGTTTAAGAGTAAGGCAAACTGCTTATTTCTTCTCATATTGTAGTAACTGTGATCTTAAGATGGTTTTGGAGGCTCTATTCATTTGGAGTTACCTGGTCTGGTGAACAAACAAACTAAAAGTAAATGGGTACAACATGTTAATGAATGTTTATTAGAGTTCACGACAGAAGGAGATTTAAAAATGATGGAAATACACTCTCCTCTTTAGGCAACATAACGAAGGAGAGGACAATTGAGAAGGAACATATTTTACAAGTACCCAACGAGTAAGCACAGCTTCACCTCAAGCAAACAGTCACATGCCTGCACGCATTCACCATATACACACACACAAATCAGAATCAGTATTACCACGTGTGTCTTTGTGTCTTTGATGATTGAGAAGAAAAGTAGTTGAAAAGACAAGTAAGTATGAGGAGCAACTCAAAGAGACACTCTTTCTTGTGTAGCATACGCAATCATGCTATTTGGATAGGTAGGCTTCAACATCCAAGCACAATGTCTGAGATACAGTATGTAAATCAATACAGAATATACACTTTTCTGTAAACTGACTGTTTTGAGTGGGTCTCGTTTGATGGACATGTGGTTTAGTGGTTGTTTGAAGCTTCTGTCTGCTGATGGTTTATCTGTATGTTTATGTTTGTGTGTGTGCATGTCAGTGTGTGCATGAGTGTTTGTGTGTACTACTACTACTACCACACACACACACACACACACACACACACACACACACACACACACACACACACACACACACACACACACACACACACACACACACACACACACACACACACACACACACACACACACACACACACACACACACACACACACACACACACACACACACACACACACACACACAGTGGCTCCAGTATAATGAGCAGCTGGCTGCTTTTCCACACATCTGAGGCTTCGATCAGAGATGTAGGGACGCCCAGTAGCAGGCCCTTAAACAGAGAGAGAGCGCCATGGAGCGGTCGCACAAACATCCATTACTTCAGGCAGCAACTGTTTGCCTTGTCTAATCCAATGCATCACAGATCTAAGTGATTTACATTTTACATTACATTTTAGTCATTTAGCAGACGCTCTTCTCCAGAGCGACTTACAGTTAAATAAGACTGAGATTACTATTTAAAGAAGTAAGGTTTCAAATATTTCTGGAAGATGGGCAGAGGCTGCTCTCCTAGCATCAGGGGGAAGCTGGTTCCACCATTGGTCTACCTGGACAGAGAATAACTTTTGACTGCCAAGTGACCAGAGATGGAAAAACAGAGTGCTGGGTTTGGGGCGTAGGGTTTGAGCATAGGCTGTAGGGAGGTGCATTTCCCCTTGCTGCTGCATAGGCAAGCACCATGGTCTTGTTGTGGATGCGAGATTTGAATGGAAGCTAGTGGAGTGTATGGAGGAGCGGGGTGACATGGGAGAACTCAGGAAGGCTAAGTGCCTTGCACCAGAATAGCGCCAGAGAAGATGGCTGATGTTTTACGTGCTCCTAACCAACTGTGTTTTTTGTTCGTTTTTTTGCTTTGTTTGTAACTTTAAAAAAGCTACCGTCTCTTATGACCGAAAATAACTTCTGGACATCAGAACAGTGATTACTCACCACGAACTGGAAGAAGCTTTTTCCTTTAATGAGTCAGACGAGTCCGACGTGAAGGATATACTGCTTTCTCGGGAACAGGCCCAAATCCCCATAATTTGCGTGAAGAAAAGACGGATAAAAAGGATGCGGAGGTCAGGCTGCCTTACAAGAATTCGTAGGCGAGTGAGTAAACTCCCACTGCCATCCGTTCTATTGGCCAGCGTGCAATCATTGGAAAATAAAATAGATTACCTACGATCAAGATTATCCAACCAACGGCACATTAAAAACTGTAATGTCTTATGTTTCACCGAGTCATGGCTGAATGACGACACAGATAATATAGAGCTTGCGGGATTTTCCACGCCATGGCAGGACAGAGAAGCTACGAATGATAAGACTAGAGGTACAGTGCCTTGCGAAAGTATTCGGCCCCCTTGAACTTTGCGACCTTTTGCCACATTTCAGGCTTTAAACATAAAGATATAAAACTGTATTTTTTTGTGAAGAATCAACAACAAGTGGGACACAATCATGAAGTGGAACGACATTTATTGGATATTTCAAACTTTTTTAACAAATCAAAAACTGAAAAATTGGGCGTGCAAAATTATTCAGCCCCTTTACTTTCAGTGCAGCAAACTCTCTCCAGAAGTTCAGTGAGGATCTCTGAATGATCCAATGTTGACCTAAATGACTAATGATGATAAATACAATCCACCTGTGTGTAATCAAGTCTCCGTATAAATGCACCTGCACTGTGATAGTCTCAGAGGTCCGTTAAAAGCGCAGAGAGCATCATGAAGAACAAGGAACACACCAGGCAGGTCCGAGATACAGTTGTGAAGAAGTTTAAAGCCGGATTTGGATACAAAAAGATTTCCCAAGCTTTAAACATCCCAAGGAGCACTGTGCAAGCGATAATATTGAAATGGAAGGAGTATCAGACCACTGCAAATCTACCAAGACCTGGCCGTCCCTCTAAACTTTCAGCTCATACAAGGAGAAGACTGATCAGAGATGCAGCCAAGAGGCCCATGATCACTCTGGATGAACTGCAGAGATCTACAGCTGAGGTGGGAGACTCTGTCCATAGGACAACAATCAGTCGTATATTGCACAAATCTGGCCTTTATGGAAGAGTTGCAAGAAGAAAGCCATTTCTTAAAGATATCCATAAAAAGTGTCGTTTAAATTTTGCCACAAGCCACCTGGGAGACACACCAAACATATGGAAGAAGGTGCTCTGGTCAGATGAAACCAAAATTGAACTTTTTGGCAACAATGCAAAACGTTATGTTTGGCGTAAAAGCAACACAGCTCATCACCCTGAACACACCATCTCCACTGTGAAACATGGTGGTGGCATCATCATGGTTTGGGCCTGCTTTTCTTCAGCAGGGACAGGGAAGATGGTTAAAATTGATGGGAAGATGGATGGAGCCAAATACAGGACCATTCTGGAAGAAAACCTGATGGAGTCTGCAAAAGACCTGAGACTGGGACGGAGATTTGTCTTCCAACAAGACAATGATCCAAAACATAAAGCAAAATCTACAATGGAATGGTTCAAAAATAAACATATCCAAATGTTAGAATGGCCAAGTCAAAGTCCAGACCTGAATCCAATCGAGAATCTGTGGAAAGAACTGAAAACTGCTGTTCACAAATGCTCTCCATCCAACCTCACTGAGCTCGAGCTGTTTTGCAAGGAGGAATGGGAAAAATTTCAGTCTCTCGATGTGCAAAACTGATAGAGACATACCCCAAGCGACTTACAGCTGTAATCGCAGCAAAAGGTGGCTCTACAAAGTATTAACTTAAGGGGGCTGAATAATTTTGATTTGTTAAAAAAGTTTGAAATGTCCAATAAATGTCGTTCCACTTCATGATTGTGTCCCACTTGTTGTTGATTCTTCACAAAAAAATACAGTTTTATAACTTTATGTTTGAAGCCTGAAATGTGGCAAAAGGTCGCAAAGTTCAAGGGGGCCGAATACTTTCGCAAGGCACTGTATATAGTTATTCCATTCAAAATGTATAACTTCACCAATTTGGCCACTTGGGTACATTTGGGCTACTTGTGTGGGACACCTGGGTGACTTCATGATAAATGTCATGTAGCACACTAATTTTGGAAGTTATCATTCTGAAACTTTGCACAAGTACTGTTGCCCTCTTATGTGTTTCACTGAAATTGTCCCCATCATCCTATCTGAATGTTTGTATTATCTTGTTCATTTTAAAGATGATGATACAACAATAAAATAAAAAACGTATGTCTTTTTTCATTGTATTATCTAAACCAGATCTATTGTGTTATATTCTCCTACATTCCATTCACATTTACACAAACTTCAGAGTTTTCTTTCAAATGGTACCAGGAATATGAATATCCTTGGTTCTGTGCCTGAGCTACAGGCTGTTAGATTTGGGTATGTCTTCAGGTGGAAATTGCAATAGTCCAGACGGGATATGACGAGTGGCTGGATTAGGAGCTGTGCCACTTCCAGTGTGAGGAAAGGTTGTATTCTACAGATGTTGTAGAGCATGAACCTGCAGGAGCGAATGACAGGGTGTTGTCTCGTGTCATGCCAAGGTTCTTTGCATTCTGGGAAGGGGACACACCGAGTTATTTTCCGTGATAGAGAGGTCATGGAGCAGGCAGGCGTTCCCTGGAAGGATGAGACTTGTTGAAGTTGAGCTTGAGGTGGTGGGCCAACATCCAAGCTGAGACATCTGCCAAGCCTGGGTGTCAGAAGGGGGGATGTAAAAGGTTGTTGAGTGTCATCTGCATAACAATGATAGGAGAGACCATGAGAGGTTATGACTGAGCCGAGTGTACTGTGTGTATAGAGAAAGAGGGCTGATTTCTGTGCCGTGTACTGTATGTCTGCCAGTGTTCCATGCATGGCTGTGGTGGCAGGTAACCTAGTGGTTCAGAGTGTTTGGCAAGTAACTGAAAGGTCACTGGTTTGAATCCCAGAGCTGGCAAGGTGGAAAAAAACTACAAGGCAGTTAACCAACAACTGCGCCAATGACGTCGATTAAGGCAATCCACTGTACCTCTCTGATTCAGAGTGGTTGGGTTAAATGTGGAAGACACGTTTCAGTTGAATGCATTCAGTTGTGCAACTGACTAGGTATCCCCTTTGTTAAAAAAATACTCTTTAAATTATCATATTTTAGATTTTTTACATTGACATTGTCATGCTATTGGTGGTGTCAGAGTTTACTCCTATGTATAAGACCTGTAGGTGGGTATACCCAAACACATTTTTGGCTTTCCATTAAACCTGACATAACTAGGAAATCTGAGCGAGTTAAACAAATAATTCACACTATTTTTACTTTAAGTCTGATGCTATGAACATTGTCAAGCTGTTCAAGGTTCAGTATTGTATTCAGTCGGCTAGACTTGACAGTGCCGCTATTGAAAATATTTCAAACAATTGCCAGGCTGCTGAGCTTGTAATTCTTCTGGTAAAGGCATGCTTCCAAAGCCAGGTATAACCTTTTAAACAAAGACACACTTACTATGCTCCAGGCAACATCTGCATGTTAGATTCTTTATAAACAAACAAAAACTATGCAAAAGCCACACAGCACAAGATGAAGGAGAAGAGGTGATGAGGCAACTGTTTGACAGACAGCTGCAGATCGGCTGATCTCATTGTATTGACGTGTTTGGAATCTACATTTCCACTTCAAAGTTCTCCCTCTGTTTGTTTAGGAGGTACAGTGCCTTCAGAAATTATTCATACCACATTCCACATTTTTTATGTTACCGCCTGAATTCAAAATGGATGAAATATATTTTTTTCTCACCCATCTACAAACAATACTTCGTAATGACAAAGTGAAAATACGTTTTTAGAATTCTTGCCAATGTTATCGAAACTTAAATACAGAAATGATTGCATTTTACATAAGTATTCGCACCCCTTTGCTATGACACTCCAAATTGACCTCAGGTGCATCCAATTTCCTTTGCTCATCCTTGAGATGTCACTAGAACTTAATTGGAGTCTACCTGTGACTAATTCAATTGTTTGGACATGATTTAGATAGAAACACACCTGTCTTTATAAGATACCACAGTTGACAGTGCATGTCAGAGCAGAAACTATACTATGAAGTCCAAGGAACTATCCGTGGATCTCCGGGATATAATTGTGATGAGGCAAATATCTGATGAAGGGTATAAAACAATTTCTAGAGAGTTGAAAGTTTCCAAGAGCACAGTGGTCTTCATAATTGGGAAATGTGGAACTACCCAGATTCTGTCTAGAGCTGGTGGTCCGACCAAACTCAGCAACAGGGCAAGAAGAACCTTGGTGACCAAGAACCCAATGACCACTCTGATAGAACTACAGAGTTCCTTGGCTGAGATGGGAAAACCTGCCAGAAGGACCACAGTCTCTACAGCACTTCACCAATCTAGGCTTTATGGGAGAATGGCCAGACGGAGGTTATTCCAGAGAAAAAGGAATAATGACAGCATGCCTGGAATTAGCTAAAAGACATTTGAAAGACTCCGCGAGCATAAAGCCAAAGATTCTGTGGTCTGATGAGACCACATTTTTTGTAGTTGGCTTGAATGCGAAGTCTGTAGGAAATCAGGCACAATTCATTATCCATCTAACACCTTCCCTACCATGACGCATCATAGTGGTAGCATCATGCTATGGAGATGCTTTTCAGCGTTAGGGACTGGGAGACTGGTAAGGACAGAGGGAACAATGAATGGAGCAAAATACAGGCAAATCCTTGATGATAATCTGCTTCAGAGTGCAAACAACCTTAGACTGAGGCAAAGATTTACACTCCAACAGGACAATGACCCCAGGCATACAGCCAAAGCAACACTAGAATGGCTTCAGAACAGGAAAGTGAATGTCCTTGGGTGTCCCAGCCAAAGCCCAGACTTGAATACCATTGAAAATCTGTAGAAAGACTTGAAGATTGCTGTACACCACTGCTCCACATCTAACTTAACAAAGCTTGAGAAAATCTGCAAGGAATAATAGGAGAAAAATCCCCAAATCCGGATGTGCAGAGCTGATACAGACAAACTCAAGATGACTCATTTGAAGAAGTGTTTCTTCAAATGATTGACTCAGGTGTGTGACAACTTACAGTGCATTCAGAAAGTATTCAGACCCCTTGACCTTTGTCACATTTTGTTATGTTACAGCCATATTCTAAAATGTATTAAATACAAAAAAATCATCCTCATCAATCTACACACAATATCCCATAATGACAAAGCAAAATAAGGTACCCCAAAATTTCTGCAGCATTGAAGGTCCCCAAGAACACAATGCCTCCATCATTCTTAAATGGAAGAAGTTTAGAACCACCAAGACTCCTAGAGCTGGCCACCCAGACAAAATGGGGGACAAAGGCCTTGTTCAGGAAGGTGACCAAGAACCCGATGGTCACTCTGACAGAGCTCCAGAGTTCCTCTGTGGAGATGGGAGATCCTTCCAGAAGGACAACCATCTCTGCAGCACATCACATTCATGCCTTTATGGTAGAGTGGCCAGGCGGAAGCCACTTCTCAGTTAAAGGTACATGACAGACTGCTTGGAGTTTGACAAAAGGCACCTAAAAACTCTCAGACCATGATAAACATGATTCTCTTGTCTGGTGAATATTTGTATTTAGTTGTTAAGTTAAAACATTTATTTAACCTTCATTTTTAACCTTTATTTATATAAAACCAAGATTGAACTCTGGTCTGAATGCCAAGCATCGCGTCTGGAGGAAACCTGGCACCATCCCTACGGGGAAGCATTGTGGTGGCCGCATCATGCTGGGGGATGTTTTTCAGAGGTAGGGACTGAGAGACTGGTCAGGATCGAGGCAAAGATGAACGGAGCAAGGTACAGAGAGATCCTTGATGAAAACCTGTTTCAGAGCGCTCAGGTCCTCAGACCGTGGTGAAGGTTCACCTTCCAACAGGACAACAACCCTAAGCACACAGCCAAGAAAAGTCTTAAATGCCAAGATAAGTCTCTGAATGTCCTCTGAATGCCAGAGCCCGGACTTGAAATTGATCAAACATCTCTGGTGTGACCTGGAAATAGCTGTGCAGTAATCCTCCTTATCCAACCTGACAGAGCTTGAGGGGATTTGTAGAACAAAATGGGAGAATCTGTAATGGAGTGCGTGCTGGTTGGTGGCAGGGAAGTCAGGAGAACGAAATGGGTATAAAAGTAGTTATTTAATAAATGTTTACAAACTCTGAAAACCAACATACAAAAGAGAATATAACACAATAGATATGGTAGGAGAAAATACAAAGAAAATCCAACCAGAATATCTTTTTTTAGGGAGACCATGCTCTTACAATGGCAAGTATAAGGGCATACTCAATTCTAGCTCCCTCCTGTAATTCCTATGGCTTCCACAGTGTGTCAGCAGTCTATGTTCAAGGTTTCAGGCTTGTAACTTCCAAAAGGAATAAGAAATATCAGTTTTAGTACAGTGACATAGTCTTGGAAATTTGTGTATGCGCGTGCCATGAAGAAAGGACACACCTGCTAAAATCGTTTTCCTATTGAACATACTTCTTTCTGTAAGAAATATTATAGTTTGATTACATTTTAGGTTATCTGAGGAGTAAATAGAAATGTATTTTGACTTGTTGAAATAAAGTTTAGGGGTAGATTTTCAGATTCCTTTCTCTCCATGTTGAACGAGTGGATTACTTAAATCGATGGCGCCAACTAAACAGACTTTATGGAATATAAAGAAGGATATTATCGAACAAAATTATACTAGATGTTATAGCTGGGACCCTTTGGATGACAAATCAGAGGAAGATTTTCAAAAAGTAAATATTATATACGATATATAATAGCTTTTTTTGAAACTATGAAACCTGGAAAAATATTTTGGTGTGGGGCGCCGTCCTCAAACAATCACATGGCATGTTTTCACTGTAATAGCAATTGTAAATCGGACAGTGTATTTAGATTAACAAGAATTTAAGCTTTCAACCGATATAAGACACCTAAATGTTTAATATCCATCATTTTTATGATTATTTATTTGAATTGCACGCCCTCCAGTTTCACAGGAAGTTGTCTTGCTAGTGGGACGCCTAGGTTTAAGAAGTTTTTAAGAGCTGTTGAGGAATGTTCTGAGTACATTTGAATGGCCACTGCCTAGCCCTTACTATGTGTCTTACTGAGGCCTCATTCACTGCTTGCTGATAACCGAATGAAGCTCCAAACCATTTGGTTTATGAGTCATTGAAAAGGATATGATAAGGACTCATAAATCATGATAGATTTATATTGATCAGTTTCAGATTGAGTGTCCATATCATCCACTGAGATGATGATATGACAAAAGCTTCAAAGCGATCTATTGATTTCAGGCCAGAGTGACACATTTTGACAGTGCACATGACAACTTTGGACCATGTTTACATTTGAGTAATTTAGCACACGCTCTTATCCAGACCAATTAGGGGTAAGTGCTTTGCCAAGGGAACATCAATAGATTTTTCACCTAATCGGATCAGGCATTCAAACCAGCAACCTTTTGGTTACTGGCTCAGCGCTTTTAACCACTATGCTACCTGAGCAATTTAAACAAGTTGAAGGCTCAAACCATGATCATTTAGTTGCTAATGGCCTCAACGTTTCCCCCGGTACTGGTTTATCTGGTCCTAAATGCACCAATACCGTGGGCCAAATTCAATCAAACTTGTCTCTATTATGTATTAATGTATTCATTTTTTATGCCCACTATTTGTAAATACTGCAATTTGGGTTTGATTTCATTTAAGTCTTTATATCACCAGATAGATCCATTCAGATATGTATCATATAGAATAAATGGAGTCTTTACCCTGACCTTTATGAGACTGGGAGCTCAAGGCTTCTCTTGCTGCATCTGATTACATCATAATCTCAGATAATGATGTCATATATCAATGAGCCATATAACATGTGATTAACTGCTGCTTTCTCTAGTGTTATTTATGTGTACGTTACAGGGAAACATGCCTGAAGACAATTGATTTCATCCTTCTGGAGCAGAAATGTCTTTATTGTATTTCAGCTAAGCAACTCCTTCATCTTACTTACAGTATTATTACTTACAGCTGCCTCACCCCAACTCCCCATCTTGACAACATGACAACCTGGCTTTTTCATGATAACTTTATTCACATTACATACATGTGGCTTCTCCCAGAGAGCTGTGTTCATTGGGACATCATGTGTGAACGTTGCCCTGAGAGCACCAGTGAAAATAAACCATGGTTCTTCTAGTGTTAAGTGTTCCTTTGGAGGAGAAGGGAAAAACAAACATTTCTCTTGGCAGACACTGACAAAGACATAGAAGAAGAGAGAGAGAAAGGGAGAGGGAGAGGGAGAGAAAGCAAATATATGTTTTATTTCAACACATCCAAATATATCTGAGCGATGCTTTGCCAAATATGTGGGACCTATTTATGTCAGTGTGCGTTAGTGCATCGTACTTCCAGGCTGAAAGAGATGCATCAACCCCTCTCAGAGACCTCCATTCTGTGGCAGAGCTACAACTCACACTCCAAGGACAAGCCTATAGAGAGGGCTCTTTCCTCGCTTTAACCCAGATTTAGAGTAGATCACCCTAAATACACTGTATGACCAAAACTATGTGGACACCTGCTCGTCGAACATCTAATTCCAAAATTATGGAAATTAATATGGAGTTTTCCCACCTTTGCTGCTATAACAGCCTCCACTTTTCTAGAAAGGCTTTCCACTAGATGTTGGAACATTGTTGCGGGTACTTGCTTCCATTCAGCCACAAGAGCATTAGTGAGGTTGGGCACTGATGTTGGGCGATTAGGCCTGGCTCGCAGTCGGCGTTCCAATTCATCCCAAGGTGTTCGATGGGTTTGAGGTCACGGCTCTGTGCAGGCCAGTTGAGTTCTTCCACACCGATCTCGACAAACCATTTCTGTATGGACCTTGCTTTGTGCATGGTGGCACTGTCATGCTGAAAGAGGAAAGGGCCTTCCCCAAACTGTTGCTACAAAGTTGGAAGCACAGTATCATTTAGAATGTCATTGTATGCTGTAGCGTTAAGATTTCCCTTCACTGGAACTAAGGGGCCTAGCCCGAACCATGGAAAACAATCCCAGACCATTATTCTTCCTCCACCAAACTTTACAGATGGAACTATGCATTCGGGCAGGTAGTGTTCTCCTGGCATCCGCCAAACCCAGATTTGTCTGTCGAACTGCCAGATGGTGAAGTGTAATTCATCACTCTAGAGCAGTTCGACGAGCAGTTCTTGTGCTGACATTGCTTCCAGAGGTAGTTTGGAACGCGATAGTGAGTGTTGTAACTGAGGACAGATGATTTTTACGAGCTGTGCGCTTCAGCACTCGGCGATCTTGTTCTCTGAGCTTGTGTGCCCTACCACTTCGTGGCTGAGCCGTTATTGCTAGTCACTGAGCTCATCAGTAAGGCCATTCTAGTGCAAACGTTTGTCTATGGAGATTTCATGGCTGTCTGCTCGATTTTATACACCTCAGCAATGGATGTGGTTGAAATAGCCGAATCCACTAATTTGAAGGGGTGTCCACATACACTACATATACAAAAGTATGTTCTTCCAAATGGCCCAAGCCAGATGAAGTTGATAAGTTACAAGTATGTCAGGCCAAACGACCCTTCCAGAGGGGTCAGGATATAGGCGGTAGAGTTCATTCAAAAGATCTTAAGAAAACACCAAGCAATAACATTGATTACAAGCATCTAATGATCTAGGAATGTCAACAAAAGTTTGGTTTGATCTGACGTTAAGCGAACTGAGATTGAGAGATGTTTGCATAGACAGAAAGCCAATTGAGTAGGTAAGATTGCAAACTCTGCTTTCTGACTCACAGATCACAGGGGAAGAATCGGAGAACAAAGGATGATGAGGAGCATAGCGATGTCAGTGTACGACTCTAACCAAGTGGCTCCTGTACTAAACTGGGTGGTATCCTGTCCCATTCAATAGGCAGTGATTGAAATGGAATTGGGTGGAGTGAGGCTTCAGAGAGGACATAAGCAGTGGTTGTATGTTTATCCTATGGCATCCTATTAACATCCTATTACCAACCAGAATCATGTGGCAGTGCCACATAATCAATCATAGAATCTAATTGTCGGATGAACTGGGCAGAGAGACTGGGCTAATTGCAATCACCATAGAGATCGTGTAGTTTGAAGCTGGAAATGACAGACATTTTGGTTTTTACATACAGTACCAGTCAAAAGTTTTTCTTTATTTACATCAAAACTATGAAACAACGTATATGGAATCATGTAGTAACCAAAAAAGTTCAAATATATTCTTCAAAGTAGCCACCTTTTGCCTTGATGACAGCTTTGCACACTCTTGGCATTCTCTCAACCAGCTTCATGAATGCATTTAAATTAACAGGTGTGCCTTGTTAAAAGTACATTTGTGGAACTTCTTTCCTTCTTAATGCGTTTGAGCCAATCAGTTGTGCTGTAACAAGGTAGGGGTGGTATACAGAAGATAGCCTATTTGGTAAAAAAACAAGTCCATATTATGGCAAGAACAGCTCAAATAAGCAAAGAGAAATGACAGTCCATCTTTACTTTAAGACATGAAGGTCAGTCAATTTGGAAAATTTCAAGAACTTTGAAAGTTTCTTCAAGTACAGTTGCAAAAACCATCAAGCATTATGATGGCTCTCATGAGGACTGCCACAGGAGGATAAGTTCATTAGACTTAACTGCACCTCAAATTCCAGCCCAAATAAATGCTTCACAGAATTTAAGTAACAGACACATCGCAACAACAAATGTTCAGAGGAGACTGTGTGAATCAGGCCTTCATTGCTGCAATGAAACCACTACTAAAGGACACGAATAAGAGGAAGAGACTTGCTTGGGACAAGAAACATGAGCAATGGACATTAGACTGGTTGAAATCTGTCCTTTGGTCTGATGAGTCCAATTTTTGAGATTTTTGGTTCCAACCGCTATGTCTTTGTGAGATGTAGAGTAGGTGAATGGATGATCTCTGCATGTGTGGTTCTCACCGTTAAGCATGGAGGAGGAGGTGTGAAGGTGTGGGGGTGCTTTGTGATGAAATAAATAATGATTAACCCCACGCTGCATCTTGGTCCGACCATCCTTCCAACAACAATCGTTACAATTTGTTTAAAACATTATATGGTTACTACATGATTCCATATGTGTTATTTCATAGTTTGGATGTCTTCACTATTATTCTACAATGTAGAAAATAGTACAAATAAAGAAAAACCCTTGAATGAGTAGGTGTGTCCAAACTTTTGACTGGTACTGTATTTAAAATTCATGCTTTTCCTTTTAAAACATCAATATTAGAATCAATAATTTAGACCATTCTTTTTCACCTTTCAATTTACATTTCAAAATTCATAGAGGGATAGAAGTTATTATAATGGCCACAGTAGTAACCCCAAACACTGTTCACCTAATACAAATCTCCTACCTAATTCCTATAGTTATCTGTCAGTTGGTCATGTTAAATCAATCATACAATGTATTTTAAGGTTTTAAAGACACAACATGAAAGGAGAATGCAGCCACTCTTAAAAACAAGTTCATATCTGCCCAGTATACAACAAATGTACTAATTCTCCAGGACAAGAGTGATTTTATTTCTTTAACTATCAATATTTTCTGCAACTGAGTGAAATGTCGAAACCTCAGAATGGGTCTTCAATACCCCAGGAGATTTCAGTTGAACTGTAGCATACTGTGCTGTCATTCTTTTATTTGTTATAGGGGTCAAGATGGTTGAATGTCTGATCAATTCAGCTGAATTCCTTTGAGAACGAAGCAGCCCATGAATAGCCAAAGGATTGACTGTGGGGTTTCAGTACGATTCATTCACTCACAGTTTTAAAAGGTCATTAGTGGTGGGCACAGGCTCTCTTGTCGAAACACCAATACGTCTTCATAGGGGGGCAGGCCTGAACAATCCCTGCTGTGCCTTTCCTCCATTCTTGTTTGTGTCACTTTGCACGCAAGACCTAACAAGCCCATGAATGTCATCTCTCATCCAATCATTCCCCGTGTACAGAGACCAAATACTTATGTACAACATAGAGGAACATTATGGAACCACACAGGGCAAATTAGATGAAGGGACATAGAAGGATAGGGGAGAGGAGAGGAGGATCAAGGAAGGATGGAAGGATGAGTGGGATCATTTGGTTCAGCAGTATGTAATCTTGACAGAAAAGCGGACTCTTCAGACCCTGTGAAACCAGATTGTAGAGGATGATAAGGAGAAGAGGGGGGGGTGGAAAAGGGGAGAAGAGACCACAGCTGTTAGGATACATAGGGCTCCCGAGTAGCGCAGCGGTCTAAGGCACTGCATCTCAGTGTTAGAGGCGTCGCTACAGACCCTGGTTCGATCCTGGGCTGTATCACAACCGGCCGTGATCGGGAGTCCCATAGGGTGGCGCACAATTGACTTCCGGGTTAGGTGAGGGTTTCGCCGGGGTAGGTTGCCATTGTAAATAAGAATTTGTTCTTAACTGACGTGCCTGGTTATATAAAGGTAAAATAGTACTGGGTAGATGATTATGGTAATGAGGACAGAATAGGTGGAGGGGATAGGGAAGGGACAGAGGAGATGAGGATAGAAAGTAAACCAACAACCGGGCGAGAGTAAGAAAAGACGAGATTGAAATAGAGTCCTGGTGGTTTGAATGGTGGCATAGAAACAACAGAGGAGGAGTGGGTTGTTTGTCATAAGGGATTGAGAAAAGGAGGAGAAGAAACGTTGTGAGGATGGATGGATTGATGTAGATGGCAGATAATGCAAACAACCAAGGATGTTTCTGAAAGGTCAGCCTGTCTGATTGGGTGAGGTAGGTTGTTTGCTTTGACCGATGACCTTGTCTCTCCTGTGTGTTTTACATTTATGGCTCCATCAATAACAAGCTCATTATGTGTCCATGTGTATCTAGGACCCTGGACACACATTATGTGACATGCTATTGGAGAACTGGCAGGATGCTAGATGGTTATTTACTGTGGAATGCATGCTGTCTCGTCAGGATGAAACCTGTTCTAGTTTAGGACGGTGATGAGGTAGATGACGAAGTTTTAAGACAAAGCCTTGTTTACTTTTCCTCTCTTACCCAAAAAATAAATCAATACCCATTCCAACTCTGAATGGCACACATACACAATCCATGTCTCAATTTAACAAGTGACATCAATAAGGGATCCTAGCTTTCACCTGGATTCACCTGGTCAGTCTGTCATGGAAAGAGCAGGTGTTCCTAATGTTTTGTACACTTAGTGCATGTAATAGGGAGTGAGAAAGATCACCATTTGCTTTTGAAGACATTTAAAAGCCTTTCTGGATATGACACCCTGAAAATAACCTCTCACACATTACAGGTTGTACCAGGAGTGTAGCGAACCACTGAAGTGTTGCTCTGCATCTCTGTATGAGAATTCATTATCAAAGAAAACGGGGGTGAGAAACAGAGAGGGGAGAATGAGGGAGGGGTGGAATAAAGGGAAAGACACAATGGAAGAGGGAGACAGGAGAGCAGCAAGAGAGAGCAGAGCGATGAGGAACCAGTATTTCAATTACATTAAAGAAATTGTTTTTTTAATCTTTGATGCAGGTTAATGAAACTAATTAGTCTTCATGGCGTAAACCCTTCTGGAGCGGCAGATAATTGCCAGAGGCTTAGATAGTGCCAGCCAATTCCTAGCATACGAAGTAGAGGGGAAAAACAAACACAGATCCTTATTACTCTTCTAACCATTACACGAAAGGATTACACCAATCTTATGTCCTCTTTCGCCATTAGAGCCATATTCTGCATTTACATCAGACAGCCTATACAGTTTGTATTTGTTAGAGAATCTACTGTCCCTGGTAGTATTGGCTAGAGTGCGGTCATAAATGAATATTGCTGGGCTCATCATTACATTGAAGTTTATTTTGGAGAAAGTACAATTGGAAATTGAGGTCTAGATAGAACATTCTGAAAATGCTTGAGTCTTTGACATCCTCATAAGCTTTGTAATCGGCAGATGGGACATCAAAAATATGAGGGTGATTGTGATTCTCAAAGGAGAGGGAGATAGACATACCAATCATGTCCTTTATCATTCATGTTCATCATGTTTCCCATCTAGCATATGGAGTATATTCTCTATTCTATCAAATGTAGAGTTATTTCATAAAGATGTTGAGTTAAATCATATTGCTGTTTCGCATCTGACCAATTTAAGATTAAATAAATGATGCCTATTGATATTAATATGTGAGGATACAATCTGTATTGTGTCTTTAATTTATAGAATATGTCTAAGCAAGAATGCATTGCACATATGGATGGCTAATCTTGAGCACTGATTCATAGGAGTAAAGGCACTGAGCCTGCTGTCCATGGTGCTGAATAAGCAGCTGGAAGTACAGTATCATACTAAAACCAGCCCTTCTAGCTGTTTGTACAGTATACAAATAAGCTAGAAATCTGATTTATTTACAGTTGATTTTCTTTAGAATTGAATAAAAGAGAACTGCCAAAATAAGAACTGCTAGATATCCAGAAAGAAAATGTAGAAGGTAAAAACTTGAGGTCAAGTTTAAGATTGTTAACACATCGATCTTACAAAGCATCACCTTGTGTGGCCTGTTTTAATACTGAACATTGATTGAGTGACCTTTATATAGGCTATATAGACAAGGCTCGCAAATGGGGCAAAAATAGATTACTTCCACCTATATCTGCTTGTCAAAGCTCTCAGAAACCTTGGCCTTTCAATCAATACACAACTGCAGCTGAGATTCTTTGAGCCACATATAAACATAATGAACAATTAAAGAGTATGGTGTTGAAATTGAATGAATGTAGTACATGAGAGAACTAGTTTCACTTCGTACAGACTGAGATAAGACCTCTCAATGACTAGGGATTACGTGTAAAACCACGGCCACATTTTGATCAACAGTTGCTCTGGCATTCTCTAGTGCTGTACTCCTGAACCAGACTCTGACCTTGAGTCCTGATTGGTTTAAAAGGTGAAATCCCTCCTGTGTCCATCTCATTATACATTTTTTTTTGCCTACTTAGAGGGGAGATAACGGTTGAACATTTTATCACATGTAGATTTGCTTCTGTTGTGTTGTACCTATTAAAAAAATATGTGTTCTAAATTAAACTCTTTCAAATGTGATAATGTGATCATTCATTAAAGTGTGTTACAAAAGTGAGAAATATACCACTTTATACTGTGACTCAACTGACTTGAAGAGACTTCCACAACTCATGAAAAATATGCACTTATTGGAGATGACAGTAAGATTTACAGTGTAAAGTTTGTAATAATGCTTAGCTCCACTGTCTCTTGTATCAAGAACCCTGCATCTGGAGTGAGATAGAAGTTGATGGTGAACTGCAGAGCTCCAACTAGGTCAAAACTATTTCTGGTCTCCCGCCATATGCTAAGAGGTGCTCCAACACACTTGCAGAGGCTGGTGGCAGAATATCAATCTAGCTGCAAATGAAACAGCTGGCACTGCGGATATACAAAACTCCTGGCACTTTCTGCCTGGTCAAAGCCAGGGTCCAGCAGCCAGCAGCTCATAGATTGGGTCTGGGTCTGATGAAACTGAGCCCACACAACAGAGAGAGGGATCACACCCTGTTCTATTCATCATGCACTGTTTGAAGATTGCTGTCTAACCCATAAAGAGATGGTAGCTCAGGTTACAAAACAACTAAAGTACCACCAGTACAACACAAACGTTGATTGATTTCGTAAACAGAAATGTGTTTCAAGAGTATAACTTAACCATCATACTACAAACATATTTTACATACATGGATTACCAACTGGGGTAATGTTGACCGCAAGAAACTATTGGAAACAATCGCAACAAATAAAACTATCATAGCAAAAAACGTAATTCTTATCAAAGCATCATTAGACATGTAAATAATGTTATCTGAAATAAAATGAAAAATACCAAAACAGACTTACAGAATTACAATTACAGGGGGTTGTGCAATAAATCTCCTGGCAGACGATGCACTTCCCAGGAGTCACGTGTATCCCCTGTTGCAAGTGGAGACGGTGGCTATGGAGACATATGTTTCTGAATCCCTGCATCAGGGTTACATTCAGTCCTCCACTTCACCCGTCTCCTCGAGTTTCTTTTTTGTGAAGAAGAAGGATGCAGGTTTACGCCCGTGCATTTACTATAGAGGTCTCAATCAAATCACGGTGAGGTACAGTTACCCGCTACCTCTTATCACCACGACGATTGAGTCAATGCATTGGGCGCGTTTCTTCACAAAAACTGGATCTCAGGAGTGCATATAACCTGGTGCGTATTCGGAAGGGAGACGAGTGGAAGACAGCGTTTAGTACCACCTCAGGGCATTATGAGTTACTTAGTCATGCCGTACGGGTTGATGAATGCTCCATCAGTTTTCCAATCCTTTGTAGACAAGATTTTCAGGGACCTGCACGGGCAGGGTGTAGTGGTGTATATCGATGACATTCTGATATATAATCCTCAATTATAGGTTTCTGGTAACCACAGTGAGACCATACAGTTCCTCCTCATTGCATCTCCCCATGCTCCAGTTGTGTTGGGATTTTCCTGGCTACAAAAACACAATCCTCTGATTGACTGGACCACACTTCCCTCCTGGGTTGGAGTTCTTTTGCCATTCCCACTGCCTTCAAGCAGCACAGCCTTCCCCAAGTCGTCCTCCTCAGGATGTTAGCAAGACTGTGGATGTCTCCGCTATTCCTACTGAATACCATGACCAGACGTGAGACACCTGTTTTCAATCCCATTCATTACCTGTTGTGTATTTAACCCTCTGTTTCCCCTCGGAAGGTTGCAAGTTCAAACCCCCGAGCTGACAAGGTACAAATCTGTCGTTCTGCCCCTGAACAGGCAGTTAACCCACTGTTCCTAGGCCGTCATTGAAAATAAGAATTTGTTCTTAACTGACTTGCCTGGGTAAATAAAGGTTAAATAAAAAATAAAAAATGTCTTTGTCAGAGATTGTTTATTGTCAGTGTTGTGTTTATTGTATAGGTGCGCGACAGGTCCTCGTACCCATGTTTGTTTATATTCTATTCTTATTAGTGTTATGGAGCATGTTACGTGGGCATTTATTAAAAGACTCCATTTTACACTCTGTTTGACTCTCCTCCGCCTGACTTCCCTGCCACCTATACACACGACTCTGACAATCGGGTGTATTGTCTCTGCAGATGAGCTGTCCATCTGGTGGTATGGATGACTTGTTATTATGCATCCAGAGAAACAGGACCTTTATTTTAATCTATCTATCAAATTGCTATAGGCGGAATTAGGTGTTTTAGGCTGGGGTCAAAATGACCCCAAAGGAGTTTTTAAAGTTTTTGTCCATATTGATATAGAAACACTAAACAATGATTTAGATTTGTTAAGAACAAATTGACTGATAAAGTCATGAAATACTGGAATGATTTAATAACCCCTTTTGGGTAGTATATGCCTCTAGGGTCAAAATGGCTCCAGTCAGTAGTATGAGGGTTCATATCCAACATTTATGAACCCATATTATCCCTATGAAAACGTTTTGTTTTTGTAATCAATGTGTTGTATCCAAACATTTATGATCGTTGAGCTGCCACTTGCTTCAGGCGTACAAAACTTTTCTTCAAATGAGTGGGAGGCATATAGACTACACTGCAGTAGTCACCCACTGTACTGTACAGTGAGCATTTGAAATCGAATGACCTCTAGGTAAACAGAATTTGATCTGCCTGTTGAGGTGTTTGAGGATCACTGGGCTGCTGGTGCACCACTGGGGCTGGAGGTGTGTGGAGTGGGTATGGATTATGAGGAGGAGGAGGATTTGATTAGTCTGCGCCATAGAACGTGGAAGTTTACCATAGGTATGAGATGTATGGTACTGTATCTGTAAGGTCAAAGTCTTTCTAGTATTCCAGCATTAATAATTCTATTCTCAATTCTTTCTCATTTGATTCAAATGTGTAATATACCAAATGCACTGAAACAAAGTGATTTACAATATGGACAACCACAGAATACATGTGCCAGCATTGCAATCTAAATATATTGTACATTATCAGTAAAGCAGTGGACACAACCTGGTAATTTGATCAGCTTCAAAAGAAGTATACATACATTGATTTCATTTCAGACCACAACAACACCAACACTGGAACAAAACCTCAACCAAGCAGTTTCCTCTCTTGCTTTCCCTATATGAAATGCAGTGGTGATCTGTAAATTAGTCAAAGGTGTCGAGACGGAATGGCTGTATCACTCCTCAGATATTTCAGCTCCAGTGATACAGAAACGTAGAGCCCACAGAATCCATTGAGAATGCAGGGTGAGTGGAAGCGGAAGGGGGCACCTGCTGGACCCCTAAGCTGGCATTTCCTGGGCCTGTCATATCCTTTCTGTGGGTAATGAAATCAGTTTGGGTTCTGTGCTACTGACTCTGCTGCATGACATTTTTTTTATGATTGGACAAACAATTGTAACAATCTTATAACATACAGTATTCATTCAAGAGTTTTTCTTAATTTTTTACTATTTTCTACATTGTAGAATAAAAGTGAAGACATCAAAACTATGAAATAACACATATGGAATAATTTTGTGACCAAAAAAGTGCTATATTTTAGATTCTTCAAAGTAGCCACCATTTGCCTTGATGACAGCTTTGCACACTCTTGGCATTCTCTCAACCAGCTGCATGAGGTAGTCACCTGGAATGCATTTCAATTAACAAGTGTGCCTTGTTAAGAATCTATTTATGTAATTTATTTCGTTCTTAACGTATTTGAACCAATCAGTTGTGTTGTGACAAGGTAGGGGTGGTTCACAAAAGATAGCCATATTTTGTAAAAGACCAAGTCCATATTATTGCAAGAACAGCTCAAATAAGCAAAGAGGTACGACAGTCCATCTTAAGACATAAAGTTCAGTCATTTTGTGAGTATTTCAAGAACTTTGAAGTACAGTCACAAAAACCATCAAGCGCTATGATGAAACTGGCTCTCATGAGGTCCGCCACAGGAAAGGAAGACCCAGAGTTACCTCTGCTGCAGAGAATAAGTTCATTAGAGTTACCAGCCTCAAAAATTGCTGCCCAAATAGTGCTTCACAGAGTTCACGTAACAGATGCATTTCAACATCAACTGTTCAGAGGATACTGCGTGAATCAGGCCTTCATGGTCGAATAGCTGCAAGGAAATCACTACTAAAGGACACCAATAATAAGAAGAAACTTGCTTGGTCCAAGAAACACGATCAATGGACATTAGACAGGTGGAAAGCTGTCCTTTGGTCTGATGAGTCCAAATTGGAGATTTTTGATTCCAACCGCCGTGTCCTTGTCAGACGCAGAGTAGGTGAATGGATGATCTCCACATGTGTGGTTCCCACCGTGAAGCATGGAGGAGGTGCTTTTCTGGTGATACTGTTGGTGATTTATTTAGAATTCAAGGCACACATAAGGCTACCACTGCATTCCTCAGCGATATGCCATCCCATGTGGTTGGTGCTTATTTGTTTTTCACAAGGGCTATTTGACCAAGAAGGAGAATGATGGAATGCTGTATCAAATGACCTGGCCTTATACAATCACCCGACCTGGTTTGCGATGAGTTGGAAAATTAGCCAACAAGTGCTCAGCATATGTGGGAACTCCTTCAAGACTGTTGGAAAAGCATTCCAGGTTAAGCTGGTTGAGACAATGCCAAGAGTGTGCAAAGCTGTCACTAAGGCACAGGGTGGCTAGTTTGAAGAATCTAAAACATAACACTTTTTTGGTCACTAAATGATTCCATAACATGCTATTTCATAGTTTTGATGTCTTCACTATTATTCTACAATGTAGAAAATAGTAAAAATAAAGAAAAACCTGAGTAGCTGTGTCCAAAACGTTTGACTGGTACTGTACATCAGGGTGTAACTACCAAGCCAGGCCAGTGATGGGGCAGAGAAACATAATTCATTTTCTCGCTTCTCCGCACATACTTTCAAATAAACCGGCTGCAAAATTTAGAGTGAAAACATTATTCTGATTGTTCATGTCTACCCATTTTAATAAAACACTTGTGATATGTAGGCTGATACCAGGCCCTAAAAAACAGATGTCACTGGAAGCACATTTAATCAGTTTCAGTGTCTCTTCACAGGAATGCTTTTAAAGCAGCACCTCTCACCTTGAAAACGTTAATCAACAGGCTCTCACACAGGCATACCTGAGTGAATCTGTCATTTCCCCGGCAGCTCAACTGCCTCATAAGGGGATGGTTCCCCTCTTCGATTTGTAAAAAATGAAAATTTAATCTGATTCCCCATTTTGAGTATAGGAATCATTTCACATTCACAATTGGATTAAATATACTGTGTCTCTCTGCAGTCCTGTTCTACAGCTAGGATGTACAGTACATTACTGCTAAGTTATTAGTTCCAAGTCAGTTTTAATTAGAGGGTCAATATTGAATCAGCAGATCATTATCTTTCTTTAAGCAGGATTGAAATGGTTAAACCATTGTTGCACTGGGCCAACATAGACTTTGCCTGGCTACCCAGATGCATTGCTCTGACCACACCCACAAAGGTTTGCTTCTCTCCACAATGAATCTGGATTTTACTCCCTCTCCGACCCTTCTAGAATGCAAACAAATTCCGGACAGTCTGATTGGCCAGAAAATGTGTCATTGGCTTTGATACTCTGATTGGTTAGAGACGATCCAATCTCTGATGACTTTGTTTTGTACAGCGCCCCTTGTCACCACAAAAGACATCAATGATTGCATATTTAGTATTTAGCGATCGATAGAGCAGCAGAAAAATTCAGGTTGAGCTGTCAGGCAACTGTAGACCTGAAGTTTGATTAAACAGCCTTTTCCTCTGAGAGCAAATTTGTGATGGCTGATGGCTGAAGACAGTCGTGAAGACGGCACAACAAAACCTATTCCCCCTCAGGAGACTAAAAAGATTTGGCATGGGTCTTCAGATCCTCAAAAGGTTCTACAGCTGCACCATCGAGAGCACTGGTTGCATCACTGCCTGGTACGGCAACTGCTCGGCCTCCGACCACAAGGCACTACAGAGGGTAAGGCGAATGGCCCAGTACATCACTGGGGCCAAGCTTCCTGCCATCCAGGACCTCTATACCAGGCGGTGTCAGAGGAAGGCCCTAAAAATGGTCAAAGACTCCAGCCACCCTAGTCATAGACTGTTCTCCCTGCTACTACACGGCAAGCGGTAACTCCTGAGCATCTAGTCAAATGGCTACCCAGACTATTCACAAATCCCCCCCCCCCCCCACCTCCCCTCTCCGAACCACTGCCACTCTCTGTCGTCATCTATGCATTGTCACTTTAATAACTCTATCTACATGCATCTATACTACCTCAAATAACCGGTGCCCCCGCACAATGACTCTATATCGGTTCCCCCCTGTATATAGTCTCGCTATTGTTATTTCACTGCTGCTCTTTAATTACTTGTTACTTTTATATCTTATTCTTATCTGTATTTTTTGAAACTGCATTATTGGTTAGGGGCTCGTAAGTAAGCATTTCACTGTAAGGTGACCGGTTATTTGAATGTACCTGTTGTATTCAGCACGTGTGACTAATAAATTAGATTTGACTTGAATAAATTCAAGCAACAACACAATCTGTGACCATAGGCTCCAGAGGTAGTCAACATTTTTTGAGTATTTTTTGCTCAAAAAAATAGAACACTTACCGGAATGGAGCTTGAAATTGGATTATCTGGTATTGATATTACTTGACACTCAGTAAAGATGAAGAAAACAAGCAGGAATGATGATATGGCAAATAAGGGGAGGGAAAACTCTCTCGTGGAACAGGCACAGATGCCAAGTTTGAGGATAATGTAGTGTAAGACATAAGGCTGTAAAGGGTTTCAGGTTATCTGTAAACTACTATAAAACAGTAGGTGTCAACTGCTCCAGCGCAAAACAGTGACTAGGCACTGACATATGACACGGTTTCAAGTGTGTATGTGGCCTTGTCTTGAAAGCCTACTCATTCAAATCCTGCCAGGTCTGAAGATAAATATTTAACATTGATTAATGCAATTTACAACAAATAGTTTCATGTGTTGAATGTGGAGCTATGTCATGTTTATATGCTGTTAACCATATAAAACAAAGCCGTAAAACACGTCAGCATCGTGAACTTGTTAATAAGTGTCTCTCACATCCTCTACAGGGTGAGTATAAATCTAGGACTTGGTCCAGGTTTTATGTTCAGAATCGTCCTGCTCCTGGCAGGTTGATACCATATTTACTGTGTAAAATATATTGCAATGAGATGTGGCCTTTAGAATGGCTGTGGTTTCTCTGATCAGGGCCTGTACAGCACAGACCTGTTTGTCTGTCAGGAGGCTGGAGTGTTTTATAGGGTAACAGAACGTACAGCAGAATTAGAGAATGTATGGTTCCTATGGGATGTGGATACACCAGCCAAACATGGTCGCCCTCAATAGACCCAACAGTTACCAAGCTGCTTGCCCATCAATAGTAATACTGGAGAAGAGCTTAGAAATCTTACTCATCCCAAAGACACACGTACGCATGCACGCACGCGCCCACACACACGCGGCAATTCATTTCCTTTAGGACATTAGCAGGAGCACAGTGAGAACATAGCGAGGGAGAATGACACAATGAAAGACCCTGAGAAGTGCTCTGGGTCCTGCTCCTTTGTGCTCTGTGTCACATTGATAGAAACCCCTGGCCTATGAGGGGATCTAATATCTTCTATCTCCTGATGACTGGGCTCTTTCTTCTCAACTCCCCCATTGTGTCCAAACCACAGATTCGTCTAACAGGGCTCTAAAACTGGAACACCATGTACGGTGCTGCACATCCAGTAATAAAATATGTGGAAACTAGGGCTGACACATTCTACTTGAAAGTTTTATTCACACCTGATGTCACAGCTGGATTTCAAACAGGTACACACTGTGGATTTCGACTTAGAAGAACATCTTAGAGACAGTTATTCTTGTGTCTTATCCATAACTCAACCATATTAACTGTACTGTAGACTAATCAATATTGTCGCTACAGTGGGTAGGAGGACTGAGTCCATGGAAAACAACACAGCACACTGACTGTAGGTTGTTAACTGTCACGCCCTGACCGTAGATTGCTTTGTATGTTTCTATTTTTCGTTTGGTCAGGGTGTGATGTGGGTGGGTCTTCTATGTTGTGGGTCTAGGTTTCTGTTTCAATGTGTTTGGCCTGGTATGGTTCTCAATCAGACGCAGCTGTCTATCGTTGTCTCTGTTTGAGAGCCATACTTAGGTAGCCTGTTTTCCCATTTTGAGTTGTGGGTGATCATTTTCTGGTTAGTGTTTGTTGCACCTTTCAGAACTGTTCGGTTATGGTTTTGTTGTTTTTGTTCGTGTATTCGTTCTGGATTATTAGTATTATGGACACGTACCACGCTGCACTTTGGTCCTCCTCTCCTTCCACCAATGAAAATCATTACATTAACATGGAGATCAATTCTACATGGAGAGCAAGTGTACACAAATTATCCTGCAAAGACAGAAATGCAGCTTGTCACAAATAACTGCATTATGTATAGAGTAAGTGTGTAGAGGGGGATAATCAGAAGCTGTTGTGTGGAGAGTGTGTATGTTCACTATTACCGTAAGCTACAAATCCATTTTCTTACCAGTACTTTTTTTAGTTGGTGTGAAGTCAATAATTTGAAAAGGATTAGTACGTTCTTCGGGATATGTATTTGGACCTCACATGACACCAAAACTACATTTCCATGTGTACAAATTCTGAGGGACATTAGCCTAAAGGAAGGAGGACATCCTTGAGAGGATTGTCAGCATGCATTTCCTGGATTAAGTCAGAGGCGGTGGAGTGTGAAGAGTGAGGCTGTGTTTGTGGCTGAGGCAGGCAATGTAATTAATTAAAATGCTTGTATTGCGCCCGCTTCAGATCATAATGGCAACAGTGATATGGCATAGTGAACGAGATGTTATCTGAACAAAGAGTCTCCTGGAACATCCCACTACTCCACTGTCTGCCAGGCCAGGGTCTCTCTCTCCTTTACATACATACACACACTCATCCCTGCATGTTTATCCACTGCTTCAAACTCAAACTGCTTAAGATTCATCCCATTAAAGGCCAGAGGTGTCAATTTCCCAGCATGGTTTAATAGATGGGAGATTGTAACTGATCACAGGCTTGTTCTGTTCATTTGCACATCCTCACTTAATTGACTCCTGAACAGAGATCCATTGGACACAAACTGTCTGCAGCAAACCCCTTCTAGTCCCAATACTCAGCAGGGTCAAAGGAGAATTCCAGGATAAAACAAACTATGTGTGTGTGCAGATGAATGTGTTTGGACAGATGTGTGTGGATAAATGTGTGTGTGTGTGTGTGTGCAGATTCATGTGTGTGGATAGATGTGTGTTCAGATTAATGTGTGTGGATAGATGTGTGTGTGTGTATGTGTGTGTGCAGATTAATGTGTGTGGATAGATGTGTGTGTGCAGATTAATGTGTGTGGATAGATGTGTGTTCAGATTAATGTGTGTGGATAGATGTGTGTGTGTGTGTGTGTGTGTGTGTGCAGATTAATGTGTGTGGATAGATGTGTGTGTATGTGGATAGATTGTCTGTGTGTGTGGATAGATGTGTGTGTGCAGATTAATGTGTGTGGATAGATGTGTGTGTGTCTGTGTGCAGATTAATGTGTGTGGATAGATGTGTGTATGTGTGGATAGATGTGTGTGTGTGCAGATTAATGTGTGTGGATAGATGTGTGTGTGTGTGGATAGATGTGTGTGTGTGTGTGCAGATTAATGTGTGTGGATAGATGTGTGTGTGTACAGATTAATGTGTTTGGAAAGATGTGTGTGTGCAGATTAATGTGTGTGGATAGATTGTGTGTGTGTACAGATTAATGTGTGTGGAAAGATGTGTGTGTGTGTGCAGATTAATGTGTGTGTGTGTGTGGATCAGATTCATGTGTTTGGATAGATGTGGGTGCAGATTAATGTGTGTGGATAGATGTGTGTGTGTGTGTGCAGATTAATGTGTGTGTGTGTATGTGTGTGGATAGATGTGTGTGTGTGGAAAGATTGTGTGTGTGTACAGATTAATGTGTGTGGAAAGATGTGTGTGTGTGAATAGGTGTGTGTGTGTGTGTGTGTGTGTGTGCATGCTGCTTAATGTGTGTGAATAGATGTGTGTGTGTGTGTGGATACATTTGTGTGTGCAGATTAATGTGTGTGGATGGATGTGTGTGTGTGTGGATAGGTGTGTGTGTGTGTGTGTGCAGATTAATGTGTGTGGATAGATGTGTGTGTGCAGATTAATGTGTGTGGATAGATGTGTGTGTGTGTGGATAAATGTGTGTGTGTATGTGCAGATTAATGTGTGTGGATAGATGTGTGTTCAGATTAATGTGTGTGGATAGATGTGTGTGTGTGTGTGTGTGTGTGTGTGTGCAGATTAATGTGTGTGGATAGATGTGTGTGTATGTGGATAGATTGTGTGTGTGTATGCAGATTAATGTGTGTGGATAGATGTGTGTGTGTGTGGATAGATGTGTGTGTGCAGATTAATGTGTGTGGATAGATGTGTGTGTGTGTGTGGATAGATGTGTGTGTGTGTGTGCAGATTAATGTGTGTGGATAGATGTGTGTGTGTGTGTGGATAGATGTGTGTATGTGTGTGCAGATTAATGTGTGTGGATAGATGTGTGTGTGTACAGATTAATGTGTGTGGAAAGATGTGTGTGTGCAGTTTAATGTGTGTGGATAGATTGTGTGTGTGTACAGATTAATGTGTGTGGACAGATGTGTGTGTGTGTGCAGATTAATGTGTGTGTGTGTGTGTGTGTGTGTGTGTGTGTGGATAGATGTGTGTGTGCAGATTCATGTGTTTGGATAGATGTGGGTGCAGATTAATGTGTGTGGATAGATGTGTGTGTGTGTGTGCAGATTAATGTGTGTGTGTGTATGTGTGTGGATAGATGTGTGTGTGTGGATAGATTGTGTGTGTGTACAGATTAATGTGTGTGGAAAGATGTGTGTGTGTGTGCAGATTCATGTGTGTGTGTGTGGATAGATGTGTGTGTGCAGATTCATGTGTTTGGATAGATGTGGGTGCAGATTAATGTGTGTGGATAGATGTGTGTGTGTGCAGATTAATGTGTGTGGAAAGATGTGTGTGTGTGCAGATTAATGTGTGTGTGTGTGTGTGTGGATAGATGTGTGTGTGCAGATTCATGTGTTTGGATAGATGTGGGTGCAGATTAATGTGTGTGGATAGATGTGTGTGTGTACAGATTAATGTGTTTGGAAAGATGTGTGTGTGCAGATTAATGTGTGTGGATAGATTGTGTGTGTGTACAGATTAGTGTGTTTGGAAAGATGTGTGTGTGCAGATTAATGTGTGTGAATAGATTGTGTGTGTGTACAGATTAATGTGTGTGGAAAGATGTGTGTGTGTGCAGATTAATGTGTGTGTGTGTGTGTGTGTGTGTGGATAGATGTGTGTGTGCAGATTCATGTGTTTGGATAGATGTGGGTGCAGATTAATGTGTGTGGATAGATGTGTGTGTGTGTGCAGATTAATGTGTGTGTGTGTATGTGTGTGGATAGATTAATGTGTGTGGATAGATGTGTGTGTGCAGATTAATGTGTGTGGATAGATGTGTGTGTGTGTGGATAGATTGTGTGTGTGTACAGATTAATGTGTGTGGAAAGATGTGTGTGTGTGTGCAGATAAATGTGTGTGTGTGTGTGTGTGTGTGTGTGTGTGGGTAGATTGTGTGTGTGGATTAATGTGTGGATTAATGTGTATGTATAGATGTGTGTGCATGTGCAGATTAATGTGTGTGGATAGATGTGTGTGTGTGTGTGGATAGATGTGTGTGTGTATGTGTGGATAGATTGTGTGTGTGTGTGTGTGCAGATTAATGTGTGTGGATAGATGTGTGTGTGTGTGTGGATAGATGTGTGTATGTGTGTGCAGATTAATGTGTGTGGATAGATGTGTGTGTGTACAGATTAATGTGTGTGGAAAGATGTGTGTGTGCAGTTTAATGTGTGTGGATAGATTGTGTGTGTGTACAGATTAATGTGTGTGGACAGATGTGTGTGTGTGTGCAGATTAATGTGTGTGTGTGTGTGTGTGTGTGTGTGTGGATAGATGTGTGTGTGCAGATTCATGTGTTTGGATAGATGTGGGTGCAGATTAATGTGTGTGGATAGATGTGTGTGTGTGTGTGCAGATTAATGTGTGTGTGTGTATGTGTGTGGATAGATGTGTGTGTGTGGATAGATTGTGTGTGTGTACAGATTAATGTGTGTGGAAAGATGTGTGTGTGTGTGCAGATTCATGTGTGTGTGTGTGGATAGATGTGTGTGTGCAGATTCATGTGTTTGGATAGATGTGGGTGCAGATTAATGTGTGTGGATAGATGTGTGTGTGTGCAGATTAATGTGTGTGGAAAGATGTGTGTGTGTGCAGATTAATGTGTGTGTGTGTGTGGATAGATGTGTGTGTGCAGATTCATGTGTTTGGATAGATGTGGGTGCAGATTAATGTGTGTGGATAGATGTGTGTGTGTGTACAGATTAATGTGTTTGGAAAGATGTGTGTGTGCAGATTAATGTGTGTGGATAGATTGTGTGTGTGTACAGATTAATGTGTTTGGAAAGATGTGTGTGTGCAGATTAATGTGTGTGAATAGATTGTGTGTGTGTACAGATTAATGTGTGTGGAAAGATGTGTGTGTGTGCAGATTAATGTGTGTGTGTGTGTGTGTGTGTGTGTGTGTGTGTGGATAGATGTGTGTGTGCAGATTCATGTGTTTGGATAGATGTGGGTGCAGATTAATGTGTGTGGATAGATGTGTGTGTGTGTGCAGATTAATGTGTGTGTGTGTATGTGTGTGGATAGATTAATGTGTGTGGATAGATGTGTGTGTGCAGATTAATGTGTGTGGATAGATGTGTGTGTGTGTGGATAGATTAATGTGTGTGGAAAGATGTGTGTGTGTGTGCAGATAAATGTGTGTGTGTGTGTGTGTGTGTGTGGGTAGATTGTGTGTGTGTGTGTGGATTAATGTGTATGGATAGATGTGTGTGCATGTGCAGATTAATGTGTGTGGATAGATGTGTGTGTGTGTGTGTGGATAGATGTGTGTGCAGATTAATGTGTGTGGATAGATGTGTGTGTGTGTGTGGATAGATGTGTGTGTGTATGTGTGGATAGATTGTGTGTGTGTGTGTGTGCAGATTAATGTGTGTGGATAGATGTGTGTGTGCAGATTAATGTGTGTGGATAGATGTGTGTGGAAAGATGTGTGTATGTGTGGATAGATGTGTGTGGATAGATGTGTGTGTGTATGTGTGGATAGATTGTGTGTGTGTGTGTGTGCAGATTAATGTGTCTGGATAGATGTGTGTGTGCAGATTAATGTGTGTGGATAGATGTGTGTGTGTGTGTGTGTGTGTGTGTGTGTGTGTGTGTGTGTGTGTGTGTGTGTGTGCAGATTAATGTGTGTGGATATATGTGTGTGTGCAGATTAATGTGTGTGGATATATGTGTGTGTGCAGATGAATGTGTGTGGATACATGTGTGTGTGTGTAGATTAATGTGTGTGTGTATGTGCAGATTAATGTGTGTGGATAGATCTGTGTGTGCATATTAATGTGTGTGGATAGATGTGTGTGTGTGTGTGGATAGATGTGTGTGCAGATTAATGTGTGTCGATAGATGTGTGTGTGTGTGCAGATTAATGTGTGTGGATAGATGTGTGTGTGTGTGTGTGGATAGATGTGTGTGCAGATTCATGTGTGTGGATAGATGTGTGTGTGTGTGTGTGTGTGTGTGTGTGGATAGATGTGTGTGTGTATGTGTGGATAGAGTGTGTGTGTGTGTGTGCAGATTAATGTGTGTGGATAGATGTGTGTGTGCATATTAATGTGTGTGGATAGATGTGTGTGTATGTGGATAGATTGTGTGTGTGTGTGGATAGATGTACGTGTGTGCAGATTCATGTGTGTGGATAGATGTGTGTGTGTGTGAGCAGATTAATGTGTGTGGATAGACGTGTGTGTATGTGGATAGATTGTGTGTGTGTGTGGATAGATGTACGTGTGTGCAGATTAATGTGTGTGGATAGATGTGTGTGTGTGCAGATTAATGTGTGTGGAAAGATGTGTGTGTGTGCAGATTAATGTGTGTGTGTGTGTGGATAGATGTGTGTGTGCAGATTCATGTGTTTGGATAGATGTGGGTGCAGATTAATGTGTGTGGATAGATGTGTGTGTGTGTACAGATTAATGTGTTTGGAAAGATGTGTGTGTGCAGATTAATGTGTGTGGATAGATTGTGTGTGTGTACAGATTAATGTGTTTGGAAAGATGTGTGTGTGCAGATTAATGTGTGTGAATAGATTGTGTGTGTGTACAGATTAATGTGTGTGGAAAGATGTGTGTGTGTGCAGATTAATGTGTGTGTGTGTGTGTGTGTGGATAGATGTGTGTGTGCAGATTCATGTGTTTGGATAGATGTGGGTGCAGATTAATGTGTGTGGATAGATGTGTGTGTGTGTGCAGATTAATGTGTGTGTGTGTATGTGTGTGGATAGATTAATGTGTGTGGATAGATGTGTGTGCAGATTAATGTGTGTGGATAGATGTGTGTGTGTGTGGATAGATTAATGTGTGTGGAAAGATGTGTGTGTGTGTGCAGATAAATGTGTGTGTGTGTGTGTGTGTGTGTGGGTAGATTGTGTGTGTGTGTGTGGATTAATGTGTATGGATAGATGTGTGTGCATGTGCAGATTAATGTGTGTGGATAGATGTGTGTGTGTGTGTGTGGATAGATGTGTGTGCAGATTAATGTGTGTGGATAGATGTGTGTGTGTGTGTGGATAGATGTGTGTGTGTATGTGTGGATAGATTTTGTGTGTGTGTGTGTGCAGATTAATTTGTGTGGATAGATGTGTGTGTGCAGATTAATGTGTGTGGATAGATGTGTGTGTGTGTGTGTGTGTGTGTGTGTGTGTGTGTGTGTGTGTGTGTGTGTGTGTGTGTGTGTGTGTGTGTGTGTGTGTGTGCAGATTAATGTGTGTGGATATATGTGTGTGTGCAGATTAATGTGTGTGGATATATGTGTGTGTGCAGATGAATGTGTGTGGATACATGTGTGTGTGTGTAGATTAATGTGTGTGTGTATGTGCAGATTAATGTGTGTGGATAGATCTGTGTGTGCATATTAATGTGTGTGGATAGATGTGTGTGTGTGTGTGGATAGATGTGTGTGCAGATTAATGTGTGTCGATAGATGTGTGTGTGTGTGCAGATTAATGTGTGTGGATAGATGTGTGTGTGTGTGTGTGGATAGATGTGTGTGCAGATTCATGTGTGTGGATAGATGTGTGTGTGTGTGTGTGTGTGTGTGGATAGATGTGTGTGTGTATGTGTGGATAGAGTGTGTGTGTGTGTGTGCAGATTAATGTGTGTGGATAGATGTGTGTGTGCATATTAATGTGTGTGGATAGATGTGTGTGTGTGTGTGTGTGTGTGTGTGTGTGTGTGTGTGTGTGTGTGTGTGTGTGTGTGTGTGTGTGTGTGCAGATTAATGTGTGTGGATAAATGTGTGTGTGCAGATTAATGTGTGTGGATATATGTGTGTGTGCAGATTAATGTGTGTGCATAGATGTGTGTGTGTGTGGATAAATGTGTGTGTGTATGTGCAGATTAATGTGTGTGGATAGATGTGTGTTCAGATTAATGTGTGTGGATAGATGTGTGTGTATGTGGATAGATTGTGTGTGTGTGTGGATAGATGTACGTGTGTGCAGATTCATGTGTTTGGATAGATGTGTGTGTGTGTGAGCAGATTAATGTGTGTGGATAGACGTGTGTGTGCAGATTAATGTGTGTGGATAGATGTGTGTGTGTGTGTGTGTGTGTGTGTGTGTGTGTGTGTGTGTGTGCAGATTAATGTGTGTGGATAGATGTGTGTGTGCAGATTAATGTGTGTGGATAGATTGTGTGTGTGTGTGTGTGTGTGTGTGCAGATTAATGTGTGTGGAAAGATGTGTGTGTGCAGATGAATGTGTGTGGATAGATGTGTGTGTGTGTGTGTGTGTGTGTGTGCAGATTAATGTGTGTGGATAGATGTGTGTGTGCAGATGAATGTGTGTGGATAGATGTGTGTGTGTGTGTGTGTGTGTGTGTGTGTGTGTGTGTGTGTGTGTGTGTGTGTGTGTGCAGATTAATGTGTGTGGATATATGTGTGTGTGCAGATTAATGTGTGTGGATATATGTGTGTGTGCAGATGAATGTGTGTGGATACATGTGTGTGTGTGTAGATTAATGTGTGTGTGTATGTGCAGATTAATGTGTGTGGATAGATCTGTGTGTGCATATTAATGTGTGTGGATAGATGTGTGTGTGTGTGTGGATAGATGTGTGTGCAGATTAATGTGTGTCGATAGATGTGTGTGTGTGTGCAGATTAATGTGTGTGGATAGATGTGTGTGTGTGTGTGTGGATAGATGTGTGTGCAGATTCATGTGTGTGGATAGATGTGTGTGTGTGTGTGTGTGTGTGTGGATAGATGTGTGTGTGTATGTGTGGATAGAGTGTGTGTGTGTGTGTGCAGATTAATGTGTGTGGATAGATGTGTGTGTGCATATTAATGTGTGTGGATAGATGTGTGTGTGTGTGTGTGTGTGTGTGTGTGTGTGTGTGTGTGTGTGTGTGTGTGTGCAGATTAATGTGTGTGGATAAATGTGTGTGTGCAGATTAATGTGTGTGGATATATGTGTGTGTGCAGATTAATGTGTGTGCATAGATGTGTGTGTGTGTGGATAAATGTGTGTGTGTATGTGCAGATTAATGTGTGTGGATAGATGTGTGTTCAGATTAATGTGTGTGGATAGATGTGTGTGTATGTGGATAGATTGTGTGTGTGTGTGGATAGATGTACGTGTGTGCAGATTCATGTGTTTGGATAGATGTGTGTGTGTGTGAGCAGATTAATGTGTGTGGATAGACGTGTGTGTGCAGATTAATGTGTGTGGATAGATGTGTGTGTGTGTGTGTGTGTGTGTGTGTGTGTGTGTGTGTGTGTGTGTGTGTGCAGATTAATGTGTGTGGATAGATGTGTGTGTGCAGATTAATGTGTGTGGATAGATTGTGTGTGTGTGTGTGTGTGTGTGTGCAGATTAATGTGTGTGGAAAGATGTGTGTGTGCAGATGAATGTGTGTGGATAGATGTGTGTGTGTGTGTGTGTGTGTGTGTGTGCAGATTAATGTGTGTGGATAGATGTGTGTGTGCAGATGAATGTGTGTGGATAGATGTGTGTGTGTGTGTGTGTGTGTGTGTGTGTGTGTGTGTGTGTGTGTGTGTGTGTGTGTGTGTGTGTGTGTGTGTGTGCAGATTAATGTGTGTGGATATATGTGTGTGTGCAGATTAATGTGTGTGGATATATGTGTGTGTGTGTGGATAGATGTGTGTGTGTGTGGATAGATGTGTGTGTGCAGATTAATGTGTGCGGATAGATGTGTGTGTGTGTGGATAGATTGTGTGTGTGTGCAGATTAATGTGTGTGGAAAGATGTGTGTGTGTGCAGATTAATGTGTGTGAATATGTGTGTGTGTGTGTGTGTGTGTGTGTGTGTGTGTGTGTGGATAGATGTGTGTGCGTGCTGCTTAATGTGTGTGAATAGATGTGTGTGTGTGTGGATAGATGTGTGTGTGCAGATTAATGTGTGTGGATGGATGTGTGTGTGTGTGTGTGTGTGTGGATAGATGTGTGTGTGTGTGTGTGCAGATTAATGTGTGTGGATAGATGTGTGTGTGTGTGCAGATTAATGTGTGTGGATAGATGTGTGTGTGTGTGCAGATTAATGTGTGTGGATAGATGTGTGTGTGTGTGCAGATTAATGTGTGTGGATAGATGTGTGTGTGTGTGTGCAGATTAATGTGTGTGGATACATGTGTGTGTGCAGATTCATGTGTGTGGATACATGTGTTTGTGTGCAGATTAATGTGTGTGGATAGATGTGTGTCTGTGTGGATAGATGTGTGTGTGTGTGCAGATTAATGTGTGTGGATAGATGTGTGTGTGTGTGTGTATGTATGTGTGTGTGTGTACAGATTAATGTGTGTAGATAGATGTGTGTGCGTGCTGAAGAATGTGTGTGGATAGATGTGTGTGTGTGTGGATAGATTGTGTGTGTGCAGATTAATGTGTGCGGATAGATGTGTGTGTGTGTGAAGACTCATGTGTATGGATAGATGTGTGTGTGCAGATGAATGTGTGTGGATAGATGTGTGTGCAGATGAATGTGTGTGGATAGATGTGTGTGCAGATGAATGTGTGTGTGTGTGTGTGTGTGTGTGTGCAGATTAATGTGTGTGTGTGTGTGTGTGTGTGTGTGTGTGTGCAGCATGGTGCTGCTCCAGCTGCATTAAAACTGAATCAAAAGCAGATGTATGAGACTGTTGCACAATTTTAACATATGGTTTAGCTTGTGCTAAAACCAATAACTGCCTGTATGGTAACTGGTGAATGCCGGACAGCCATTTACTGTAGCTTTCTCTCCATGTAAGGGGATGGAGTGGAAAGGGCTATTTTGATCCTGAGCTGTATGAGTACCTGTCAAGTTTCATGTAGAGGTGAGTAGCCTAGTTGTCCACAGCGCAGGGTCAAAGGTGACAGATGAACAGGTGACAGGTATAACTGGCTGTGGTTCCCAGCTGGTCCCAGACACTGAGACACAGTGTTGCTGTCTGAGGATTGTCAAGGATGGTCAAGGTTCTTCTCAGCTACACAAACCTGGAGACACATTCTACCACTACATCATTACTCTGCTATGGAACCTAACAGACACATTCTACCACTACATCATTACTCTGCTATGGAACCTAACAGACACATTCTACCACTACATCATTACTCTGCTATGGAACCTAACAGACACATACTACCACTACATCATTACTCTGCTATGGAACTAACAGACACATACTACCACTACATCATTACTCTGCTATGGAACTAACAGACACATACTACCACTACATCATTACTCTGCTATGGAACCTAACAGACACATTCTACCACTACATCATTACTCTGCTATAGAACCTAACAGACACATTCTACCACTACATCATTACTCTGCTATGGAACCTAACAGACAAATACTACCACTACATCATTACTCTGCTATGGAACCTAACAGACACATTCTACCACTACATCATTACTCTGCTATGGAACCTAACAGACACATTCTACCACTACATCATTACTCTGCTATGGAACCTAACAGACACATTCTACCACTACATCATTACTCTGCTATGGAACCTAACAGACACATACTACCACTATATCATTACTCTGCTATGGAACCTAACAGACACATTCTACCACTACATCATTACTCTGCTATAGAACCTAACAGACACATTCTACCACTACATCATTACTCTGCTATGGAACCTAACAGACACATACTACCACTACATCATTACTCTGCTATGGAACCTAACAGACACATTCTACCACTACATCATTACTCTGCTATGGAACCTAACAGACACATTCTACCACTACATCATTACTCTGCTATGGAACCTAACAGACACATTCTACCACTACATCATTACTCTGCTATGGAACCTAACAGACACATACTACCACTATATCATTACTCTGCTATGGAACCTAACAGACACATTCTACCACTACATCATTACTCTGCTATGGAACCTAACAGACACATACTACCACTACATCATTACTCTGCTATGGAACTAACAGACACATTCTACCACTACATCATTACTCTGCTATGGAACCTAACAGACACATTCTAACCACTACATAATTACTCTGCTATGGAACCTAACAGACACATTCTACCACTACATCATTACTCTGCTATGGAACCTAACAGACACATTCTACCACTACATCATCACTCTGCTATGGAACCTAACAGACACATTCTACCACTACATCATTACTCTGCTATGGAACCTAACAGACACATTCTACCACATACAAATGGCTGCAGGGTGGCGGCACATGAGCACATGGCAGCACATGGCAGCAGGGTAGCCTAGTGGTTAGAGCGTTGGACTAGTAACCAAAAGGTTGCAAGTTCAAATCCCTGAGCTGACAAGGTACAAATCTGTTCTTCTGCTCCTGAACAGGCAGTTAACCCACTGTTCCTTGGCTGTCATTGAAAATAAGAACATGTTCTAAACTGACTTGTCTAGTTAAATAAAGGTAAAATAAAAACTGTTTTTTTTTCTGACTGTTATTCGGATATCTGTCTTTCTGTGATTTTACTGAATGAATGAGAAGTTGCAATTACATTTTTGGAGATAGGAATTGAATTTGGTTCATAAATGTTTAAATATTCCAATAGTTTTGTCTGCTTGCGTTTGTGTCTGATCAATAGTTAAACCATTACCTGTGCATTAGTGAGTGATGAATATTTGACATAATTCCAGTCCTTATGAGAAGTCAATAGGCTACATTAAGCCTACCGAAATAAAAACCTATTTTCTTGGCAGAAGCAGAGTAGCCATTTCAGATCTTATTCCAGACCGCTCCTCCCTAATTGGTACATTAATAACTTGATCGTCGTCCTCCTCTCGAACATCATCCCAAAGTGACTCTCTTTCAAGTCAGAGAGAGAGAGACATGGGGGGACTGTTATGGGAGAGCTCAACAAGCTGCCCCATGTTGCTGTAGCTGATTCCAAACAATGGTGTGCCAAGTCATCTCCTGACCACTTCATGTTCATATACAGAGATCTACATTACAGTACATTACTTATTATGCTCTGTATTTTCTCATCTACTCATTGATTGTGTATTGCACATAATACTTATACTTATAGAACTGGATGTAAAGTGTATTTGTGGCGCCATGGTAACTAATATGAAATGAGGGTTAAGTACACTTGGAGTCGTGTTGGTTTAGTTTATTGGATTTACACTCAATATAGATGCAATGATCTCCTGTACTCCTGGTAGAAAAATACAAATTTTGCAGTTAATTTAATATCGCTGTGGCATTTAAAAGCCTTGTATTTCTCCGTTAAATCATGGTTATCCAATTAGCCCAACTCTGAGTGACAGCAGTAAATGATAATATTTCTCTAACAGAAATGATTACATGTATTTATCAAAGCAGGTATAAATCTAAACCCATTACATTGAATTAGCATGGAGTGTTGTGCAATTATGTGATATTATATTAATTAGGGAGAAAGACAGACTTCTATGTACAGTATATGTGAAATATTGACACATTTCTACATCTAATCTTCCAACATGTTACTGAGGGATTTGAAGGAAATGGATGACAGTCACTAAATACAGATTTCAGCATTTGCAGATATATTCATTTTATTGTCAACAGTTCACAAACACATTATTCTGTTAATACACTACATGACCAAAAGTATGTGGACGTCAAGCGCTATGCGCTTCAGCACTCTGCGGTCCCCATTCCTTAAGCTTGTGTGGCCTACCACTTCACAGCTGGGCCGTTGTTGCACCTTGACGTTTCCACTTCACAATAACAGCACTTACAGTTGACCGAGGCAGCTCTAGCAGGGAAGAAATTTGACGAACTGACTTGTTGGAAAGGTGACATCCTATGACGGTGCCACGCTGAAAGTCACTGAGCATGTCTGTGTGCTCAATTTTATACACCTGTTTTTCAGCAACTGGTGTGGCTGAAATAGCTGAATCCACTAATTTGAAGGGATGTCCACATACTTTTGTATATAGTGTACCTCCTTCTGGGACCGAGACAGAGCTGGACACCTTTATCTAACTTTAACACTCCAGAATTCTCATCCCAACCAGAGCATCACTGGCTCCATCTTCCTCACTCTGAAACATTGCCTCCCTACACAGGCTTGTGCTCAGTGCATCAGTAGCTGTGGGCATGTTCTGTGTCTTAAAGATAAAGATGGACATGAAGAAGAGTCTCTTATCCTCACCCCACCCCTTTGTCACTGATTCAAACTTACAGGCCTCTCTGTGGCATCCTGTGGAGTGTGGAGAACAGAGAGTTGGGTGGATGAGTGGTTGGGAGAAGGGGTAACTGTCCAAAGCTTCCCTCTACTCCTCGGTGTTTGGGCTGATCTAGCCCTGGAGCCAACATCTATCTCTGGTGGTCTGGTATCATGTCCAGAGTTTTGCCTGAAGGCCTGGGGCTAAACCAATGGCCTGGATCTACTTGGACAGACTTTTACTGTACCAATATCCATCCTAGCTACTGCTCCTTTGTAAGATTCTACTGGGTCATGATACTGCAAGGTTAAAGAGGAGTGTTGAGAAGCACATCTTCTCAAATCAACTGTTGAAAATGCAAATGTCATCTCCTGCCTTGGCCCAGCTTTTAATTCCTCAGAGAGATTTTACATAATTATAATTTGTACCCCTACAGTTATATACTGACCCATAATAACAACATGCAAATGCAATCTTTCACGCCAAGGTAAATGACCTGCCCCTGCTTTGTGAGAATTTAACCATCAAACAAACAGCGTATAGATGAATGGATAAATGAACCCGGCCCTCTCTTTCCCCTCAGTAACTTTGGTTTAGCATTAATATTAATGGTGAGGGTGAGGTGCAGGGACTGGGGTGCGAGTGAATGGCTTTCTGCTCGGCCTCCGACCGCAGCGGCACTCCCCTAATGGGTTCAGCCTCACTGGATTCAATCATGTCCCAGTGATACTCTCTGAAGAGGATGCAAATTGTCAATCAGCCTCTCGCTCCTTCCCTGCCTCCCTCTCCTTACCGTTCTTGTCCCTGTCCTCACTTCGTCTTCCCTGTTCATCTCTCTATCATTTCCCTTCTCTTCATTGCTATTTTCTCTTGTCTTAGCCCTAATTAGGGTTGCAAAGGATATATTACTGGAACCTTCAAAGTTTTCCAGTAAACTACCCGAATTTGGTAGGATTTCAAGAATTTTCTCAAGACATCTAGTGGCCTCTTTGGGTACTTCAGCTTTTTACAGGTGTGGCCTTGTAAAATATATGAAATATTTAAATAAGAAGATTTTTTTTTTTTACTATTAAATGACAAAGCTGTAAAACATGATCCTAAATATTAACCATCAACTTAGTGAATACCATTGGTGTTTAGTATGAGGGTTTTAGCATGAAATATCCTTAATATATATTATTTTACCCACTTTTATTTACTTTACAATATCAGTATGTATATTCTACCCAATGTTTTTGTGCCAAACTATTGGCATTTGTAAAAAACGTCAATAGTTGGAAGAGTTGCAGAAGAAATTGAAAATAATACCATTGCTGATTAAATGCTTTTTTCATTAATTAGGCTATTTTCTCTTGAACCATATGGTCTATCTACTAGAAACTCATGGACAATATGGACACAGATATAAAAAATGTATACTATATGAATAAACATTTTATTTTATTCATGTAAATATTACCAAATTTACCATAGATCACCATAGATTGCCATCGATTTTCTGTTAATTGCCAATATTACTGAACATACCAGTAACTTTGGTAAACTACCGGTAGCTTTACAACCCTAGCCTCTCTCTCTCTCTCTCTCTCTCTCTCTCTCTCTTTCTCTCCCATTATTATGGTTTTCACCACAGATTAGAACCGTTTCAGTTACCGTTTCATGCATCAGGCTGATTAAAATGTCATCTCCATCTCACTGTAAGAGTACTCTCTCTAATCTCTCATCTCTCATCTCTCTCTGGCTCTTAGCCTGAGCCACTATAGCCAAGCATCCACTGGTAAAAACATAATTATATCAATCAGGACATGAAATCACAAACATACCAACAAATGCCAGTGAAGAAATCTTATGCATCAAATGCATATATCCTAGTGTCTGGATGCTACATGTGCTATTTACGCTGAATTGCTTTCTTCAAGGACCATGCTTTTCATAAAAGGTCAAAGTAATGTTTATTCAGTATTGGCAAGATAAACAGAGCGTAGATTTACATATAGGCACTTCTATTTCTTCAATCAACGCTCAACACTTCCACTCCCATTACAAACACAACATGGCTAGACAAGTCTCCAGAAAAAATACTTTTTTAAATTTTTTTGCTGTTTAATCGAAATGTAACACACAACAGCTTGGAGGAGCCAATATGTTTTGTTTTGTAAAGGTTAATATATTTATTGGTTTGCCTCACAATGCAAACAGTCATACTTCTTCTAGTTTCCTGGTTTTATAAATGCTGTTGCTTTTGTGGATGCTTTAGCTGAAGGTCACACAACAGGATGTCTACTTCCACTCTATAGGCTACAGGTGTGACCCCCGTACATATCCACTGAGAAAACAGATTACTCAAGCCAAAGCCTTGTAAAGAGCAGACACTATAGCTTGCTAATGATCAGAATGACTTTTGATCACAATAGTTGTTTATTAGTACAAGATGAGTAATCCCATTTATTGAAGGGTAATGATCTGCTTTACAGCCTAGTGGTTAGAGTGTTGGACAAGTAACTGCAAGGTTGCAAGATCAAATCCCTGAGCTGACAAGGTATAAATCTATTGTTCTGCCCCTGAACAACGCAGTTAACCCAATGTTCCTAGGCCGTCATTGAAAATAAGAATTTGTTCTTAACTGATTTGCCTAGTTAAATAAAGATAAAAAATAAAACATTTATATGTTGGATTTTGCCCCCCAAAAATGATGTTGCTGGGAATAAAGTGTTTGTTTGAATCGTTCTGTTCAGCTTGAAAATATGGAAAGTGGTCCTCAGTAATGTGTTGTATTGGATTTGCCCCAAACATAACACTTTGTATTCAGAAGAAAAAGCTAATTGCTTTTAATTTTCTATGAATTTGTAAAAATTTCAAAAAACGTAATTCCACTTTGACGTTATGGGGTATTGTGTGTAGGCAGTGGCGGATTTAGGCATAGGCGGCAACTTGCCGCGGGCGGCTTGGGGCGCCCTCACAAAAAAAAACTATGGTGACATTTTTGCACGATAATTTTTCTATCGTTCATTTGCACGTCATGTTAATGATATCATGTCACTGTCTGGGACTGTGGGTCAATTAACCTTGTCGGAGTGGGCACCATGATTTTAGTTTGTGCCTGGGAAGGTCTCACACTCAGAAGCCAGAAGTAGGGGGAGCGGTGGAATCTTTCAAATAGCGCACCTCTAACTTCGTACAGTACTAATGCAATTAGTAATGCAATTAGTTGTACAATTTAGTTTGTGTGTTTCTTGTTTGAAGTGCAATAGTGTTATAATCAGGTTCTCTTCTTAATAAGTGTAGTATTCTATTTGTGTATTTGTGTGATATAGGATTTGTGCAATTATTTTTATTGATGTGTTTTTTGTTAGCAATAGGGTAATTGTGTAATAGTATTTTATTTGTATATATATATATACTACAATTTGTTTCAAAATCAAATCAAATGTTTGTCACATACACATGGTTAGCAGATGTTAATGCGAGTGTAGCGAAGTGCTTCTAGTTCCGACAATGCAGTAATAACCAACGAGTAATCTAACCTAACAATTCCACAACAACTACCTTATACACACAAGTGTAAAGGGATGAAGAATATGTACAGTACATAAAGATATATGAATGAGTGATGGTACAGAACGGCACAGGCAAGATGCAGTAGATGGTATAGAGTACAGTATATACATATGAGATGAGTAATGTAGGGTATGCAAACATAAAAGTGGCATTGTTTAAAGTGGCTAGTTATACATGTATTACATAAAGATGGCAAGATGCAGTAGATGGTATAGGGTACAGTATATACATATGAGATAATGTAGGTAATGAGTAATGTAGGGTATGTAAATATTATATTAAGTGGCATTGTTTAAAGTGGCTAGTGATACATTTTCACATCAATTTTTCCATTATTAAAGTGGCTGGAGTTGAGTCAGTATGTTGGCAGCAGCCACTCAATGTTATTGGTGGCTGTTTAACAGTCTGATGGCCATGACATAGGAGCTGTTTTTCAGTCTCTCGGTTCCTGCTTTGATACACCTGCACTGACCTCACCTTCTGGGTGATAACGGGGTGAACAGGCAGTGGCTCGGGTGGTTGTTGTCCTTGATGATCTTTATGGCCTTCCTGTGACATCGGGTTTTGTAGGTGTCCTGGAGGGCAGGTAGTTTGCCCCCGGTGATGCGTTGTGCAGACCTCACTACCCTCTGGAGAGCCTTACGTTTGTGGGCGGAGCAGCTGCCGTACCAGATGGTGATACAGCACGACAGGATGCTCTCGATTGTGCATCTGTAAAAGTTTGTCAGTGCTTTTGGTGACAAGCCTAATTTCTTCAGCCTCCTGAGGTTAAAGAGGTGCTGCTGCGCCTTCTTCACCACGCTGTCTGTGTGGGTGGACCAATTCAGTTTGTCCGTAATGTGTACGCCGAGGAACTTAAAACTTTACTATCCTCTCCACTCCTGTCCCGTCGATGTGGTTAGGGGGGGGGGTGATCCCTCTGCTGTTTCCTGTGTTTCCACGATCATCTCCTTTGTTTTGTTGACGTTGAGTGTGAGGTTATTTTCCTGACGCCACACTCCGAGGGCCCTCACCTCCTCCCTGTAGGCCGTCTCGTCGTTGTTGGTAATCAAGCCTACCACTGTAGTGTTGTCTGCAAACTTGATGATTGAGTTGCTTGCATGGCCACGCAGTCGTGGGTGAACAGGGAGTACAGGAGAGGGCTCAGAACGCACCCTTCTGGGGCCCTAGTGTTGAGGATCAGCGGGGTGGAGATGTTGTTACCTACCTCACCACTTAGGGGCGGCCCGTCAGGAAGCCCAGTACCCAGTTGCACAGGGCGGGGTCGAGACCCAGGGTCTCGAGTTTGGAGGGTACTATGGTGTTAAATGCTGAGCTGTAGTCGATGAACAGCATTCTCCCATAGGTATTCCTCTTGTCCAGATGGGTTAGGGCAGTGTGCAGTGTGGTTGAGATTGCATTGGCTGTGGACGGACCTATTGGGGCTGTAAGCAAATTGGAGTGGGTCTAGGCTAGGGTGTCAAGTAGGGTGGAGGTGATATGGTCCTTGACTAGTCTCTCAAAGCACTTCATGATGACGGAAGTGAGTGCTACGGGGTAGTCGTTTAGCTCAGTTACCTTAGCTTTCTTGGGAACAGGAACAATGGTGGCCCTCTTGAAGCATGTGGGAACAGCAGACTGGGATAAGGATTTTGACTGTCTTCAATGGCCTTACTTTTCCAAACTTTGGAAATGTTCAATGTTCCATCTGAACAACAAAATATTTACAAATAATACATTACTGTGTCTGATAAAATTGCTTTTGAAAGGGGCACAATACAAGGATGTCTCCTCTCCCTCCTCCTGTTTCTAACAGGTATCAATATCGGTAATCCACGAATATAAACCAAAGTTATTTGCAGATGATCTCCTGACCAATATTGAAAACTCAATGCCCCCTTTGTTAAAAAATATTTTCAGAATACTCAAAAATCTTAAGATATAATATTAACATGGAAAAAACTCAAATAATGGCGATCGGAATAAGAAATAGAATAACTCACGATTTACAGCAATCCTTCAAGTGGATGAAAAAAATGTTTAAATACTGTACTTAGAATGCTTAATAAGTGACAACAAACGACAAAAATATAAAGATAATTTTACTCCATTACCTAACTATATTTTACCTTTATTTAACTAGGCAAAAAATCTTGTTTTCAATGATGGCTTAGGAACAGTGGGTTAACTGGCTTGTTCAGTGGTAGAACAATAGATTTTTACCTTTTCAGCTCAGGGATTTGATCTTGCAACCTTTCAGTTTCAAGTCCAACATGCTAACCACTAGGCTACCTGCCACCCTGTATGAAAGCAGATTTAATTAAATGGGATAATCTTCCCATAAATCTTACAGGTAGAATAAACCTCTTCAGAATGGCATGGCTACCAAATACCGAAGACATTCTTTAAAAAAGTATACTCGGTCATAACAGACTTTATATGGGCAAATAAAAATCATTGAATAAAATGGAAAGTTTGACATCTTTCTAAGTCTGAGAGTGGTTTTAACCTTCCATACTTGCAATTGTGTAAACTTGCTACTCAGGGCTTTTACTTGTAAACATATAGTAAATGCACTGAAGAGGAACAATTGAAGATGTGCATGCTCATCCCCAGAATCTTTTTACGTGTTTATTATCAAAAGATACAGCTAAGAACAGGAATAACTTCATTTAACAAATACCAATATGGAAGAAAATGAAATGTATTCTACAAGAACCAATATCACTCCCTCGAAACACAACCTTATGGAACAATCCTTGAATAGCTTTTCAGAATTCATCGATAAACATGGAAAACTAAAGGCATAGAAACTGTAAATGACTTGCTAATAGGAAAGACATCTATTTCCATGACAGCTTTAAAAAGCAATTTTGGATTGACCATGTAGATATTTTCAAATAGATCCAATTTAAAACTTTTATATCACAGAATTTCAATTTGAAATCTTTTGGACATCTGAGCAATCTTGAGGTAGTCCTATTTGACTTTAAAAAGTGTATTCATATGAAAGGTTAGCTATTCAAAACCTTGCGGAGAGCCTATCCAACTGACAATCTCATAAAAATATGTAGAAACTATTGAAACCAAGATTTTAAAATAACTGATATTGGCACAAGATAGAGGGAATGTTGGAACATAACTAATGAAAATGTTACTGAAAATGGATGATTAATCCATTATAAATGTATGTATAGAATGTATTACACAAGATAAAAATTTCACAAATTCTACAGCACTACGGCAGAGTCATGTTTGAAGTGTAAAACTACTAATGACTCAATAATTCATGCCTTCTGGGAATGTTATGAAGTCCAAAAGTTATGGGAGGAGTTGGAAAGATGGCTTCAGAAGTATTACAATGTAAATGTACTTTTAATTTGTCTGCATATTTCAAGACATGGCATATGAGGGTGCAATGAGATACCTGGCGGGCTGATAAATGCTTTTCTCATCAGTCGTTTAAAAAAACGTATATATAAAAATTGGAAATCAACCAATCCGCCATTGTTCACACAATGGAAAGCTCAAATGCTTTACTATCTAAAAATGTGTGGGTGATGGAGAGAAACAAAATCGTGTAGTTCGAGGCCATTTGGCGGATAGTGATACGGACGCTGGAGATAAGGGTTAGGCCTAGTGGGGCAGGGGTGATGTAGTTGATGTTTGTATGATGTCACCCTTTGTATGTGTATGTTTTGTATTGTTGATAACATATCAAATAAAATCATATAAAAAACAAGGCCTTGTCATGGTAGGATTACACCAATGGTAATGGGAGACTAGTAACTGCTGTATATATCCCTGTGCTTAAATCTATGTTCTGTAACAGTGTTTTTTTGTGTAGTGTTAACTCTATAGTAATATAATGGAGAAGAGGCAGTGAATGGTGAAGCTGCCATGTGGGCTTATGTTACAACAGAGCAAATGCAAAGTGACTAGCAATACCACCATGATTTTCAATGGTTTATTTTAAATATTGATATACAAAGGATCGGAATGTGTTAGAAAACCCATAAATTAGCATGTTACGTGAAGAAGATTGATATCCTTCTTTTCCAAGAAGGATAGAAGGATATCCTTCTTTAACTTTGGGCGGTAGGTAGTTTAGTGGTTAGAGTGTTGGGCCAACAACCAAAAGGTTGCCGAATCAAATCCATGAGCTGACATGGTAAAAATCTGCCATTCTGCCCCTGAACAAGGCAGTTAACCCACTGTTCCCCGGTAGGCTGTCATTGTAAAATAATAATTTGTTCTTGGCTGGTTAAACTTTTTATGGCTGCAGGGGCAGTATTGAGTAGCTTGGATGAAAAGGTGCCCATTGTAAACGGCCAGCTCCTCAGTCTCAGTTACTAATATATGCATTTTATTATTAGTATTGGATAGAAAACACTCTAAAGTTTCCAAAACTGTCAAAATATTGTCTGTGAGTATAACAGAACTGATATTGCAGGCGAAACCCTGAGGAAAATGTTCTATAGCCTCCCTTTGCTCCATTTAAAGGGTTATGAACCAGATTCCTTTTCCTATCGCTTCCTCAAGGTGTCAACAGTGTTCAGACATAGTTTCAGGATTTTATTTTGAAAAATGAGCCAGAACGATAACATTGCGTCAAGTAGTCACATGAGTTTTGCTCGCGCAACAGAGTCTGGATAGATATTGCTTTCCCTATCCTACTGTGAAAGACATTTGCGGTTGATATATTATCGATTATATATTTTAAAAACAACCTGAGGATTGATTATAAAAAAACGTTTGACATGTTTCTGTGGACATTATGGAAACTATTTGGAATTTGTCTGCGTTGTCATGACTGCTCTTTCCTGTTGATTTCTGAACATAAAGCGACAAACAAATAAAGGTATTTTGGATCTAAAAATAATCTTAATGGAACAAAAGGAACATTTGTTGTGGGAGTCTCGTGAGTGAAAACATCCGAAGATCATCAAAGGTAAACAATTAATTTGATTGCTTTTCTGATTTTCGTGACCGAGCTACTTGATACTAAGTGTACTTAATGTTTTATCATGCGATCGATAAACTTGCACAAATGCTTGGATTGCTTTCGCTGTAAAGCATAATTTCAAAATCTGACACGACAGGTAGATTAACCTGACAAAGATGTTGGTTCCCAATTGGGGAACCAGCCCCCCCACCATCAGCTGGAACGGTGGCGCACGGAATGCAAAAATATTCTTAGAAATATTTAACCTCCACACATTAACAAGTCCAATAGCTCAAATGAAAGATAAACAACTTGTTTATCTATCCAGCAAGTCAGATTTCTAAAATGTTTTACGGCGAAAACATAGCACATATTTATGTCAAACCACCACCGAATACACACCGAAGACACAGCTAATTTCCATAGCCAAATTGAACAAAATATGCAATCACCAAACGCAGGATTAAAAGAAAAATAATTTCACTAACCTTTTGAAATCTTCATCAGATGACAGTAATATAACATGTTACACAGTACATTTATGTTTTTTTCAATAATATGCCATAAATATCCATAAATCTCTGTTTACAATGACGCATTGTTAAAAAAATGCTACTCAAATGTCCGGAGAAATGACGATGGCTTCTGCACACGCCGTCAGCTAACATGGAATACACAACATAAACTTTGACTAAATATGCATGTTCTACATATATATAGAAAGATACACTTCTTCTAAATGCAATCGCTGTGTTACATTTATTTTTAACTTTACAGATTTCGTTCACTAGGCTATAATGTGAGTCGGCGCTCAGGAATTAGCATTTTGGCTCCTCTATCTCGGAGTCCACAGAAACCCAAATTTAACACATAAATGTTCCCTTACCTTTGCTGTTCTTCCATCAGAAGACCTGGAAGGGTTTATACTTACCAAAAACAGCTTTAGTTTTGAAGTCTGTGTCTTTCGGTTATCAAACACGACATATTTCGGTTGAAATGCAGCCAAAAAGTAAAGTTAGTTCGCACCAAAACGTCAAAATTACATATTATATGTCGACTAAACTTGTCAAACTTGGTTCAGAACACAGCGTTAGCATGCTATATAGCTTCACAGCAATTCTCAGGACAAAGAGAAACACACGCATCGTTTAATCAATCTTGGAAGAAAGACACCACAGGAGCTGAATGCGCATGAGAGTAACCTGTTTTCTCTCTCGACCGAAAGGTTTCGGCTGTCATTACTCTCGTGAGCGCACGATTCACACAATGAGAAGCCCCATTGAAAGCGGACACCGCGCTGAAGGCATAGGAACTGTTCCCAGGACTGTAGGTGCTTGGGAAGGGTGGGGGCGATGACGTCAAAGTTGGGCCAACTTTTTGGATGACAAGAGAGAGTTTGGGAGAATGAGTGCCCTGAGAGTTCTGCTTTACTTACAGACATAATTTAAACGGTTTTAGAAGCTTTAGAGTGTTTTCTATTCAATAATAATGTTTAATTGCATATATTAGCAATTTTTGACAGATTTTCTTTCTGTTTACCATGGGCACGCAATCACCCCAAAGGGGGCAGCAATCAGCCCTATCCCCAACAGGTTTTTAACAAAAGGCTAAACTGTGTTTTCCTATATTGCACTTCTGATTTCGTGAATATAAATATTTATAGTAATATTTATTGTATGTAGCGCTATGCTATTCAGCGGTTGTTGATGCCACTTATCCCGATATCTGGATTGCAGCCATAACAAGTTAAATAAAGAACTAATAACATGCAAGCTGAAGCGGGTTTTTTTAAACTTCAGAATCCATTAATGGAAAGAAATCGCTATGATCCATCCGGTTGGACAAAAATGAAACAGCTCCTGAAGTATGTCTCAAAGGAAGACTTAAGATAGAAGTCATCCAATTACAGCATGTTCCTTAGTCATTATGTATTTAGAAAAAGTATCCTCATTATATTACTTTTTTTTCTTTGTTGATTTGGCTGAGCCTATTTCTTATTCTATATATGTTTGAAACTGTGTTGGGAGAACAGGGAAAAATATTTTCACACTAAGAGTTTGCTCCTGCTCTTCTCCGTCTCAGATCTCAGGGGCTCCCACCATTTCCAGACAGCTGTCACAGCAGCCCATGCCAAGACGGATCCAAACCCACCAATCCTAGCAGGCCAGCCAGCACAGCTCTGTGTTTGTGCCTGAGCAGCCCAGTTCAACAGCAGTATGAGCCAACTCTGTCTCCTGCCTGGCTGGGGAACAGTGGTCCCCTCCACCCCCACTGTTTTTAAGGTGCTCCCCAAACCTCTGACAGATGTACCCGTTTAACACCCCCCAGCACACTCTCTCTCTCAGAGAGGGAGAGGGAGAGGATGGGAAGCAGCAGCAGGCTTGCTTGTGTGATGGTGGGTTGAGGGTGCCCATCTTGTGATGCACTCTCAATATAAACTGGAAGATTAGTGTGCGAAGAACTAGAGCAGTGTGTTATTGATGTTTATTGGGGCATACAGACCTCTGGAAACATTAGCTTTCATGCCAAACACTTGTTTAGCTCACAGGTTTCCAAGATGGAATGCTCTGAATGATTTCACAGTGGAATGTATGTAGGTTTAAACACACTATCAGATATTTTGGTAAACATGCATGCAATAAATGCTTTTCCCAAATAGTAGAGATACATTGAGCTCTTCCATTTGTAAACTCTCAGTCAACTCCTTAATTTCTAATTCACACCTAACTCTGCCCTGGCCTCGTCTCTCATCTTTCCTACTAGCACAATGGACTAGATAGTTTGTACCCTGCCATGCCTTGTCTACAAAGAACGTTATGTCTCTCAGTCCCCACACCTCTGATTTCTTAGCTGATGAGGCTGCAATCGCCTATTAATGTTGAGTTGGAGGAAATAGTTGCATAAAGTCTAATACAGAACCTGAATGTCTCTCGCGTGCCTCTGCTCTGTGTGTGTAATTCCTCTAATAAAAATCAATATTTAGGCTACCTTCAGGTGCTTGCTAATTGGAGGATATGACTGGAAGTGATGTGAAACATAATTTATTGAGGGATAGGATGTGATGATGGCTTCTGCTAATTATGTGCTCATGGCTGAGAGGGCCTTATTCACGCCTCTCTGCTTTAATTGACAAACTGTGGAACAGTCCCCGGTGTATTCAGGCTCCAATAATACTGTATGGGTGAAGGAGTGAGGGTGCATAGCATGTGTAATTAGGGAATAGTATGTAGAGGGGTATACTGTGCAGTATGTACAGAAGAGCCATATAATTGTATTTTGTCTCTATATGAGGGGGTGCTCTGTGCTGCTCAGACTCCCAGGAATAAACTTGCCACACATTCAGTCACGGCAGAGAGGTAGCTGAGGTATGCTGTGCTGGTAATGCATTGGGACTCGACAGGTCTCGACGGGAGCCCCTGCTATTCTGCCTGGGAAAGTAATTTAGCAGTGGAGGCATTTACTGGTGGAGATGAGAAGGCAGCCCATGGAAATGTGATGTCCCCAAGTAGACCAATAAAATGTTAATATCCTGAGTGAGATAATTGGACTGGGGACAAAGGGGAGGGTCCTGGCCTGGGGAAGCCACCTGTGGATGCTCCATGCTTAATAAGTCACTAATAACAGTGTGATGAGGCAGGGGAGGCAGCCACAGAACTGAACAACAGTGTCTGCAGATGTACAGTAGGATCTGAATTTGATCGCCCTGTTACAGGAGAACTTTCCTGCAATGGAGACATTTTTAAACATGTAGTGTATTTGAGGTCTAAAAAGGCTTCTGAAGTTTGTCATTTCCACTTTGAAATTCCAGACTTGAATTTCACTCATGAAAATTGTATCAGCCCCTACAAAAATGACCACTAATTATAATCCACAATATTATTCACATTCCCTTTTGCTGCAGGATAATTTTTCCTGCTGTGGCAAACTGGCTCACATGAAGATCCTTCATGTGTACCAGCACCACTGCTGTGCATTTGCAGTGGTGCTAGGACCAGGCTTCACACCACACTGAGACTAACATGGAGTGAGAAGTGTTGAGATTTGCTGTGATAAACAAGAACAGCCCTGTTACAGGACATTTGATCAGAAGTCAGAGTGAGGGCTACAGTATATGGTAAGTGATTTAACTGGCTGTTTGGCATTGCCTGATGGCGGAGGGCATGACTCTCAGTGTGGGGGGATATGAGATTCTGCAGGTGTCGTGGCGCTCACACATTGGCACTAAAATAGCATGGAGGCTTGGCAATGGAACAAGAGGTGGTGAAGCCTTATGAGCTGGATCGGTTAAAGTGTTTCAACAATGTTCCCTACATCCCTACTCAGTTATACTCAGAGTTGGGGGTAATGCGTGACAAAGTAATGCGTTACAGTAATAATATTACTTTTTGCTGTAAGAAGTAATATAACGGAGTACTGTTCCAATTTCAGTAATAATATTACTTTTTGCTGTAAGAAGTAATATAACGGAGTACTGTTCCAATTTCAGTAATAATATTACTTTTTGCTGTAAGAAGTAATATAACGGAGTACTGTTCCAATTTCAGTAATAATATTACTTTTTGCTGTAAGAAGTAATATAACGGAGTACTGTTCCAATTTCAGTAATAATATTACAGTTACTGATCAAAGATGTCATTACCTCGTTACTTTTGTTATCATTCCCTTCCTAATACAGTTATTGATCCAAATAAATATGTGTGATGATTATTTTCCCTCTCTTTTGGCACAATATTTACAAAAATCCCCCAACCCGAGATTCTAATTGTTTTTATCCTCTCACCAAGTTCCTATTTACACATGCATGGACTACGACTAACTGCTTTAGTGAGGGAGATAAAAAATGGCAGAAGAGTCTAAAACATTGAATTTCTCAGTGTGGAAGTACTCCCATTACCTTGATTTGGTAGGACAAAATTATAAGAATATAACTGTAAAATGTAAACTGAGCCCAAGCGAGAAACACCTCTCGACGGCTAGAAACACAACTTCTAATCTCTTGAAGCACCTGCAAAGGCAACACGCCAACACAAAAGACCCCCAAGACCTGACCACTGCTGCTAAAGATGACTGAAGGCCTACCTCATACGAACAACGAAGGCTTGATTCTAATCGTTCAGGGAGACAGGCTGTAACCCATGGAGAGCTGAACTAGCTGGTAGCTGTGTAGTAGATGTTGTGTCTGTCATTATTAGGCTGCTTGTATTGGTATATAGGCCTCCGGAACATAATGTTGACATTGTTAACATTGAGTGAGGACACACATGTTTTGGGGTATAATGCAAAAGTAATATAACTAGTATTGTAACTAATACATTTTTTCCAGAGTGTAATATGTAAAGTAATTTGTTACTGTTGAAAGAAGTAACGAGTAATAGGTAATATAGATGCAGGATCTTAATTTGATCACTCTTTGGTTATTGAAAATGTTCCTGCACTACAGGAAATGCAAACTTGTAGTGTATTTGAGTTAAAAAAATATTGTCATTTCAGACTTGATTAGCCCTAACAAAAAGCGCAATAACACCGTCCAAAAATGTCCATTAATTATAATCCACATAATAATTCACATTTCCTGTTACTGCAGGATTATTTTCCTCCTGTAGCAAACGGGCTCAAATTAAGATCCTACATCTGTTGTGATGTTGAATGAATCTCTAGCAGTGGTAGCTGGTGGGAGAAGCTACAGGTGGACAGGATCTGTTTAATGGCTGGAATGTAATAAATGGAATGGAGTCAAATGTGATTTCCATATGGTTGATGTGTTCGATACCGTTTCATTTATTCCATTCCAGCCATTACAATGAGCCTGTCCTCCTATAGCTCCTCCCACCAGCCTCCACTGATCTATAGCCTCTCAAAACCATGGAAACTGAAATATACTTAATGACAATGAATAAAGCAGATTCATTGTCATTGGTAATGATTGCTATTTTTAGAAGTGGCTTTACAAGTGATAGAGGTTTGTATGAACAATACCCAGATAACCTACTTAAAAATACACAAGATTGGTTCCCTACCTTGGCCTATAGAAAAGGCCATGATCCTTTTCAGTGAGACCTACTCTTCATTCATGTCATCTTTAAAGGAAATTGAGCATAGAGAAAGTATTACATTCCTAGAACTGTGGGAAAGAGAGTGGGTGATAGAGAGAGTGAGGATGGAAAGAGTGAGGATTGTGAGAGAGTGAGGATTGTGAGAGAGTGAAGATGAAAAAAGAGAGAGAAACTCAGAGAGAGAAAATTGATATAGAAGGCATTCAAACTCATTCGCTGCATCTCCTGCATTCATGGCGTCGAGCCAATTCCAGTGCGGTAAGCCGGCTGTGTGCTTCTCAAGGTAAGACTGTGAATAGAAGAATCTTTGTCCAGAGGTGTGGAGGGAACAGGGCCTAGGCTCTTTGACAAGACTGACCTTCCTGAGGCCAGCTTTACATCAGCAAGGAGGGGTTCATAAAGGGATTATATATCTCTGACCCCTGACCTCCCCAGCCCCCTCCCTGTAAAAGATAGAGCTGATGCTGCCTGTCTGTTACTTCAACAGGAGCAGAGCTAAGAGGACAGATTGATTCAACCTGTGGCAGGAGCAAAGATTGCCTGTTGCATTGGCTGAAAAAAATGAGAGGACAGGGGCTTTGACAACTGTTATGGGGGTGTAGTTCTAATTCTTAATTTAAACCATGTGGTGATACGCAATTTAGCTGAAATATCCACATGGCTTCTCTTTGGAGTCATTTGTTATCTTAATCACCTACTCTGCGTGGTTGATGAACTTTTTAGATCCCGAGGCAACATAATTCATTAATAGAGTGATTCTGTTTAATAAAGTGTCTCGCAACTGGCCAGGTGACATCTTGACATCTAATAGCAGATTTATATTGTCCAATACGTACTTTAAATGTGCAGGATGTTTTCCCAATATAAATATTATTAGAAGAACACTTACCTAAATAAAGGTAAACATATAATAACTCCTTTAGTGGTGCAAGTCATCCATGATTTTATCTCAAAGATCCTAGATGTATGAGGACATACAAAAGCTAGTACATTTCATTATAGTGCTACATGATCTACAGGGGAATCATTCTTTTATGAATGCTTCTTTGAGTAGATGAATGCCTTGATTTTGATTCAGATCATGATTCATCAGAAGTACTGTAACAGCTCAGAGCTTATGCAGGTACTGAATGTCAAGCACTGAGTTATAGTTGCGAAGGAAATGACTTGTAAATCCCCCATTTTCATACTTTTACAGCTTGGAGAGTGAGGAGTCTGCAGAGAGGTATAGAGATGAGTCAGAGAAATGGAGGTAACACAATAGATTACAGATACAATACATTACACAATACACTCAAAAGCCAGCGGACATTCTGGTGAATATATCCATTTACCATTTATATACAGTGATGTAATTAATTGCTTTCACATTAGTTGATGTTTGAGAAGGGTACATGATGGCAACAATAATCATCCTTTGACAGAGCTATATGTTTCTCTGGCAGATGTATGTTTACATTGTGTCAGTGTTTTGAGTCATAAAGGGCTGTAATTGGATGACAGGTTTGGACCAGAATCAAGGTCTGAGCTGTGTCAACTCTTTCCAAAACAACTCTCCTTGTGTTTCATAGGAAGGCTCAAAGAAGCAGGCATCCAATTCCACATTCCTTTCAGCAATTTTAACTGAGGCACTGAAGAGAGAAAGAGAGGGATTGAGAAGGTAAGAAAGCAAAGATAGATGGAGACTTGTACAGAAATGAGAGCTAGAGGGTTAGAAGGGACACAAAGAAAGGAGGGAGAAAGTAAAACATGAATGGATGAGAGAGAGAGAGTACTGATGAGATGCTCCTGTCTTTGTCTCTCTTCCCCTCTGGCTGTGTACTGGTTATTTAGTGGGCCTTGTCCTCTTCTCGCCACGGACCCTAAGGAAATGGGCTCTTAGCTAGATTTCCATACATCACACACTGACATTGATGGTTTGAGTTTTGGATGTGTACATCTGATGTTTCTTTTTTAAATCAATTATTTACAATGTATCCAAGAGCCAGATAATGAATCATGCCTAATTGCAAAGTGTCATCGAAAGCAGCACTACACACACAAAAAAAGGTTCCATATAGTGCCAAATAACAGTTATTTGGCTTGTAACCACACACATACAGTACATACACACACACACATATACATACCCAAATATACACACTTATAAATAATTAAATATACTTACATATATATACACATATCTTTCAAAATATATATTTTCCTTTATTACTTTCTAAGCCTACCACCGCTCCCTTAATTGGAGTAAACTAGTGGCTTCTACTTCCAGCTTACACATACTACATACATTCTATTAACACTGTCTAATTTACAATAGTTCTATTTGTTTGTTTTTACTCCTATCCTTCCTCTACCCTCAACCTCTCCCATCTATTAATAAAGTCCATCCGGTTTGATTTCTATTTGCAATATCTATCATGGAATTGGTACGTCAAAAATCTCTTCCCAACTATTTTGCAATCTATATGGCACGACTGTCAATTTTTTGCTCCTTAAATGAACTGGTATACTTTTCAATTTATCACAATTTTCTTTAACCAATTATGGTCTTTAATGCAGGGCCGACAAGTTCCTTACTTTTTCCCTCTGACATTCCTCTTCCATTTTTGCTGTAATGCTGCAATTAGTTGGTTGTAATTTTGAATAGAGCAGACATTTCCATATGTTTTTGTTAGCTGCATGTGACATAACTCCACCAGTCCTATTTATGATATCAATTACGAAGATTAAACTTTTTTTTTTTCATCAATTAGTATTTGAGTTTAACCACAATATTTGTTGTATTATTTGTTCTGTCTTTTCTGGTGGATGAAATTGAGAAAAAATAAGAAACCCCCACACTGCTCTTGATAGTATCACTGCTATTTAATAAGGTTTAAGTGTCAGGCTAAAGGCCTTCATCAGAGCTTTTCTGAGTTTTTTATATTAGCATCCTTATGTAAACATAGCCCCACCCACATTCATTCCACGCATCAAATGGGGTTGGAGTCGAATGAAATCAAAGAAGTGCTACCAAATATAACAATGAGCATTTCATGAATATTCGAATAAAGTGTGTACATAAAACATATTAAACACGTCTGTAAAACCACATTGAGGACATCAACCTACAAAGCAAGTTTTCATAAATCATTGGGTACAGCGCAAGAAAAATGTCAGAGTAATCTGTTCACAATTACAACATAACATACATAGGCATTTCATCATTAAGACCTCTAGGAAATAATGTCTGGAGGGTGAAAATCCCAAAATATTCTCTTTTGCTCAGAGTATTATTTATGTCACCTCCCCTGTCTGATATCTTAACTTTCTCTATGCCACAAAATCTAAAGGTAGAAATGTCATGTTTTTGGTAATTCAAATGTACGACGACTGACTGAACTTTTATTTTCACAAATTATCGGTTTGAGAGAATGAGAGGTTTTACTTACATTACACAGCCCACATGGAGATTTATTCATGTAGATACCATGGGTGGTGGAAAATGTAATGATGTAATTTATTTGGAACCTGTATGTGGGTGGCAGAAATATTCACACTTCATCATATTGTTGCACTGTGCAAAAAAAAAGTTTAAAACAAAACTCACAAAAGCTTATTAAAGAGCAGTGATACTATCATGAGCAGTGAGTGTGTTTCTTATTTTTTCAAATTTTATTAAACTGTTGCCATATCGAGATCCTCTATGAAGCTGTGGAGGGATCCAAGTTGTTGATTAAAAAAAAACATGAATCATCAGTGTACAATGCCACCTTTGTTTTAAAGCCCTGGATTTCTAATCCCTTGATATTATTGTTGGATCTAATTTTAATAGCTAACATTTCGATGGCCATAATAAATAAATATGCCGATAGTGGACAACCTTGTTTTACTCCTCTTGACAGTTTTAAACTTTTTGAGAAGTGGCCATTATTTACTATTTTACACATAAAGTTACTATACATGATTTTAACCCATTTTATAAAGGGATTCTCCTACATTTAAATGTTCCAGACATTTATATCTAAACTCCAGGTGTACTTTATCAAATGCCTTTTCAAAGTCAGCTATGAATAGCAGGTGTGGTTTCCCAGATTTTTCAGTGTTCTATTGTTTCCAATACTTGCCTTATAATATCTCCAATGTTTTGTCCATGTAAAACACCTGTCTGATTAGAATTAATAATGTCTGACAGTACCTTTTTAATTCTATGTGCTATTCATTTCGCTAGAATTCTATGGGGTCTCCAATGTTTTTAATGGACTGGATCTTTATATTTACCACTTGTAAATCAGACCTTCTTGTTGGGTGTCTGATAATGTACCATCTACATAGGAGTGGTAAAGCATGTGAATACCAGTCCTGAGTATATCAAAAAAAGGTTTGGTATACCTCACCTGGTATGCCATCCAGCCCTGGAGTTTTCCCAGACTTAATGGCTTTAACTGCATCAAGAATTTCCTCCTCTGTAATTTTGCCTTCAGATGAGTCTTTCTGTCCGGCTGTTAATTTTACATTATTAATAGAAAAAAAAAAATCATACAATTAGTTTCGGTTAATACTTGGCACCACACGTCCCGCTAGGGCACCTCCCCCCACTGCTCAACTGACACAGTAGCACACAGAACGCAAAAAATATTCTTAGAAATATTTAACCTCCACACATTAACAAGTCCAATAGCTCAAATGAAAGATAAACACCATGTTCATCTAGCCACCAAGTCAGATTTCTAAAATGTTTTACGGCGAAAACATAGCACATATTTATGTCAAACCACCACCAAAGATAGGCTAATTTACATAGCCATTTTGTAGAACAATAGATGCAATCACAAAAGCAGGATTAAAAGTAAAATAATTCACTAACCTTTTGAAAATCTTCATCAGATGACAGGAATAGGACATGTTATACAGTACATTTATGTTTTTTTCAATAATATGCTAATTATATCCATAAATCACGGTTTACATAGAAGGTCATGGCTAAAAAATGCTACAACAATGCCTGGAGAAATTATGGTAACTCTGCCAGATAACAGAAATACACATCATAAACGTTGACTAAATATACATGTTCTACATATACTTAGAAAGATACACTTCTTCTTAATAAAACAGCTGTGTTACATTTATTTTTAACTTTACAGATTTCGTTCACTAGGCTATAATGTGAGTCGGCGCTCAGGAATTAGCATTTTGGCTCCTCTATCTCGGAGTCCACAGAAACCCAAATTTAACACATAAATGTTCCCTTACCTTTGCTGTTCTTCCATCAGAAGACCTGGAAGGGTTTATACTTACCAAAAACAGCTTTAGTTTTGAAGTCTGTGTCTTTCGGTTATCAAACACGACATATTTCGGTTGAAATGCAGCCAAAAAGTAAAGTTAGTTCGCACCAAAACGTCGAAATTACATATTATATGTCGACTAAACTTGTCAAACTTGGTTCAGAACACAGCGTTAGCATGCTATATAGCTTCACCGCAATTCTCAGGACAAAGAGAAACACACGCATCGTTTAATCAATCTTGAAAGAAAGACACCACAGGCGCAGAATGCGCGTGAGTTCTCGCGCGACCGAAAGGTTTCGGCTGTCCTTACTCTCGTGAGCGCACGATTCACACAATGAGAAGCCCCATTGAAAGCGGACACCGCGCTGAAGGCATAGGAACTGTTCCCAGGACTGTAGGTGCTTGGGAAGGGTGGGGGCGATGACGTCAAAGTTGGGCCAACTTTTTGGATGACAAGAGAGAGTTTGGGAGAATGAGTGCCCTGAGAGTTCTGCTTTACTTACAGACATAATTTAAACGGTTTTAGAAGCTTTAGAGTGTTTTCTATTCAATAATATTTATTATATGCATATCTTAGCAATAAAAATAAAAAAAATGGTCAGTTTACTATGGGCACGCATTTCACCAACGGGGGCAGTATTCTGCCCTAGCCTGAAGATGGAGGAGACTGAAACGAAAGCATGCGCTTAATGTACTTTGCTTCCTCTTTCAAAATATATTTTGGTGAATCATTTAAAAAAAAAAAATTGGTAGCATTTCTATGTTGAAGATTAAAAAATACATCTGGTGTATTTTTCCCCATATTCCATCCAGCTTGCTTTATTTTTTATAATATCCTTGATCTTTCTTTAATAAATTCCTCCATTTCTTTGAGTTTTTCTTCTAACTTATTCTGAGGTGCAGTCTTATTCTATGGTGCAGTCTTTATCGTTGTCACGCCCTGACCTGAGATATCTCTGTTTTCTTTATATTTTGTTTAGGTCAGGGTGTGACGAGGGTGGGTACGCTAGTTTTGTATTGTCTAGGGGTTTTGTATTGTCTAGGGTTTTTGTATGTCTAGGTTTTGTAGGTCTAGGCGATGTGTATGTTTATGGTGGCATGATCGTCTCTGATTGGGGATCATATTTAGGTAGCCATTTCCCTTTGGTGTTTGTGGGATCTTGTTCTATGTTGCCTGTCTGCACTATTTATATTAGCTTCACGGTTCTTTTTGTTATTTTGTTAGTTTGTTCAGTGTTCATTCTTTTAATAAAGAAGAATGTACACATACCACGCTGCACCTTGGTCTTCCTTTAACGACAGACGTGACAATCGTGATCTATCTATTCTGTTCGACCTTGTATTTCCTTTGTTAGTAACTTTTGACCTAAATGTCTTTTGTTTTATAGATGAGTACTGAATTGCATGTCCTCTAAAGGCACATTACAAAGTGTCCAATACAATAAAGGGATTTGCTGTACCTACTGTATGTTATGTCGGAAAAATTATCTTATAAATTCCTCTGTCCTAGTCTAAAAAAAGTTAGCATCCAATAGGCTTTGATTAAATTTCCAATATCCTCGCCCAAGTGTAAATTCAGTAAGAGTAATCTATTTGCCAATTATCTGACGGTCTGACCGCATTTTATCCCCTTTTTTAAACTTTTGGTGCCAACGAGAATGACATAAGAAAGAAGTCAAGATGACTAGCTTGATTGAGCCTCCGTGTCACGCCCTGAGCTTAGAGAGCCGTTTTATTTCTCTATTTGGTTAGGTCAGGGTCTATTTCTTTGTTTTTGGCCGAGTATGGTTGTCTCTGATTGGGGATCATACTTAGGCAGCCCTTTTTCCCACTTTCTGTTGTGGGATCTTGTTTTTTTTTGTTGCTGGTTTAGCGCTACATTACTTTACGTGTCGTTTATCTTTCTTGTTTTTTGGGTTGTTCATTTAATCAATTCAAAATGTACGCCTAACACGCTACACCTTGGTCTCATTCCGACGACAGCCGCAACACTCCGCCATGTTCTCACTAGGTCAGGATATTTAAACCTTCACATATCCACTAGTTCCAATATATCAATGATATTCATGATTTCCTTAAGAGCATGGGGGTGATAGGAAAGGGAAATCACACCACAAACTTTGTCCATCGAGGTATTTAAATCAGTATTATAATCTCCCACCATAATAATAGAGTATTGTATTTCTGTAGGGTTGATAATTTATTATATATATATTTTCAAAGAAGCTTGGATCATCATTATTTGGTCCGTAAAGGTTAATGAGCCATATCTGTTTAATAACATATTTAAAATCCTCCATCTACCTTGAGGATCTGTTTGGACAATTTGCACATTCGGATCAAAATTACTGTTAATTAATATCATCACCCCTTTTGGGTTTCTTTGCCTATGGGAGAGGTATATTTCACCCCCCACCCCAGTAATTTCCCCACACATCTTAATCTAAAATTGTTGAATGAGTTTTCTGTAAACAATAGATATTATATTCCTTCTCTTTGAGCCTGGTAAATATTGTTTTTCTTTTCTTATTATCTGCTAAGTCATTACAATTATAACTGGATATACTGATTTCACCATTTACCATAATGAGATACAAGTTTCAAATATATTTATCATAATATATGTTTGTAAATGTATCATGAAAAAGTACCATAGTGATTGGGTGTCCATAAGTGTTATTAGTGTTAATTCACAAATTGAATCAGGTGTGCTAGCTCTGGAACTGCTGGGGGTCCCTGAGGAGAAAATGGAGAAACACTGACTTTGTCAACACATTGTAAAAAACATCACTTGTTTTTACAGTAACATACTGTAAAAAGATAATAACAGTATGTTACTGTAAATTCCCAAATAAACATTGGTTAAACAATACATTACTGTAAAGAAGTGACACAAGGCCTTACATGAGTCTTTCACAAGACTCCGTTACTAGCATAGTCATACAGTGACTTCAGAAAGTTCACACCCCTTGACTTTTTCCACATTTTGTTGCGTTACAGCCTAAATTAAAATGTATTACATTGAGATGTTTTGTCACTGGCCTGCAGACAGTGGCAGTTCTACTGTAGCTTGCATGGCTCCCTGTGCGAACACCCCCTCCCCAATAAAAAAAAAACCATTCTGCACTAACAGTAATTTTTGGAACATCACAAATAAATAATCATAATATTTAAAACTACATAAATGTAAGACTCAGAACAATCAAAAAGAAGTAACAAAGCCAAATAGAACCAGGGCAAGGTGACTGGAAACATGACCGAATACAAACTGTGTAGCTATTCCCTCCGCAAGGCATTCAAACAAGCTAAGCGTCAGTATAGACACAAAGTAGAGTCGCAATTCAACGGCTCAGAAACGAGAGGTATGTGGCAGGGTCTACAGTCAATCACGGGTTACAAAAAGAAAACCAGCCCCGTTGCGGACCAGGATGTCTTGCTCCCAGACAGACTAAACAACTTCTTTGCTCGCTTTGAGGACAATACAGTGCCACTGACACGGCCCGCTACCAAAACCTGTGGACTCTCCTTCACTGCAGCCGGCGTAAGTGAAACATTTAAATGTGTTAACCCTCACAAGGCTGCAGGCCCAGATGGCATCCCCAGCCGCGTCCTCAGAGCATGCGCAGACCAGCTGGCTGGTGTGTTTACGGACATATTCAATCAATCCTTATCCCAGTCTGCTGTTCCCACATGCTTCAAGAGGGCCAGCATTGTTCCTGTTCCCAAGAAAGCTAAGGTAACTGAGCTAAACGACTACCGCCCCATAGCACTCACTTCCGTCATCATGAAGTGCTTTGAGAGACTAGTCAAGGACCATTCACTCCAATTTGCTTACAGCCCCAATAGGTCCACAGACGATGCAATCTCAACCACACTGCACACTGCCCTAACCCATCTGGACAAGAGGAATACCTATGGGAGAATGCTGTTCATCGACTACAGCTCAGGATTTAACACCATAGTACCCTCCAAACTCGAGACCCTGGGTCTCGACCCCGCCCTGTGCAACTGGGTATTGGACTTCCTGACGGGCCACACCCAGGTGGTGAGGGTAGGTAAAAACATCTCCACCCCGCTGATCCTCAACACTGGGGCCCCACAAGGGTGCATTCTGAGCCCTCTCCTGAACTCCCTGTTCACCCACGACTGCGTGGCCATGCACGCCTCCAACTCAATCATCAAGTTTGCGGACGACATTACAGTGGTAGGCTTGATTACCAACAACAACGAGATGGCCTACAGGGAGGAGGTGAGGGCCCTCGGAGTGTGGTGTCAGGAAAATAACCTCACACTCAACGTCAACAAAACTAAGGAGATGATTGTGGACTTCAGGAAACAGCAGAGGGAGCACCCCCCTATCCACATCTATGGGACAGTAGTGGAGAGGGTAGTAAGTTTTAAAGTTCCTCGGTGTACACATCACAGACAAACTGAATTGGTCCACCCACACAGACAGCATCGTGAAGAAGGCGCAGCAGCGCCTCTTCAACCTCAGGAGGCTGAAGCAATTAGGCTTGTCACCAAAAGCACTCAAAAGTCTACAGATGCATAACCGAGAGCATCCTGTCGTGCTGTATCATCGCCTGGAACGGCAACTGCTCCGCCCACAACCGTAAGGCTCTCCAGACGGTAGTGAGGTCTGCACAACGCATCACCGGGGGAAAACTACCTGCCCTCCAGGACACCTACACCACCCGATGTCACAGGAAGGCCATAAAGATCATCAAGGACAACAACCACCCGAGCCACTGCCTGTTCACCCCGCTATCATCCAGAAGGCGAGGTCAGTACAGGTGCATCAAAGCAGGGACAGAGAGACTGAAAAACAGCTTCTATCTCAAGGCCATCAGACTGTTAAACAGCCACCACTAACATTGAGTGGCTGCTGCCAACACACTGACTCAACTCCAGCCACTTTTAATAATGGGAATTGATGGAAAATATACCACTAGCCACTTTAAACAATGCTACTTAATATAATGTTTACATACCCTACATTATTCATCTCATATGTATATACTGTACTCTATATCATCTACTGCATCTTTATATAATACATGTATCACTAGCCACTTTAATCTATGCCACTTTGTTTACATACCCTACATTACTCATCTCATATGTATATACTGTACACGATACGATCTTTATGTGCATATTCTTTATCCCTTTACACTTGTGTGTATAAGGTAGTAGTTTTGGAATTGTTAGGTTAGATTACTCGTGGGTTATTACTGCATTGTCGGAACAAGAAACACTCGCATTAACATCTGCTAACCATGTGTATGTGACAAATACATTTGATTTGATTTGATGTGAAGCCTGTTCTGCATCAACCACCATTACTGATAAAACAATATCTTGTTTTTTGTGTATTGTTTTTAAACTCAAACGTGCTCTTGTATTGGTTTGTAAATGCCTATTCTGGTAAGACTTGTATTTGTTTGTAAATGCCTAGTCTGGTAAGACTTGTATTGGTTTGTAAATGCCTATTCTGGTAAGACTTGTATTGGTTTGTAAATGCCTATTCTGGTAAGACTTGTATTGGTTTGTAAATGCCTATTCTGGTAAGACTTGTATTGGTTTGTAAATGCCTATTCTGGTAAGACTTGTATTGGTTTGTAAATGCCTATTCTGGTAAGACTTGTACTGGTTTGTAAATGCCTATTCTGGTAAGACTTGTATTGGTTTGTAAATGCCTATTCTGGTAAGACTTGTATTGGTTTGTAAATGCCTATTCTGGTAAGACTTGTATTGGTTTGTTAATGCCTATTCTGGTAAGACTTGTATTGGTTTGTTAATGCCTAGTCTGGTAAGACTTGTATTGGTTTGTAAATGCCTATTCTGGTAAGACTTGTATTGGTTTGTTAATGCCTATTCTGGTAAGACTTGTATTGGTTTGTAAATGCCTAGTCTGGTAAGACTTGTATTGGTTTGTTAATGCCTATTCTGGTAAGACTTGTATTGGTTTGTTAATGCCTAGTCTGGTAAGACTTGTATTGGTTTGTAAATGCCTATTCTGGTAAGACTTGTATTGGTTTGTTAATGCCTATTCTGGTAAGACTTGTATTGGTTTGTAAATGCCTAGTCTGGTAAGACTTGTATTGGTTTGTTAATGCCTATTCTGGTAAGACTTGTATTGGTTTGTAAATGCCTAGTCTGGTAAGACTTGTATTGGTTTGTTAATGCCTAGTCTGGTAAGACTTGTATTGGTTTGTTAATGCCTATTCTGGTAAGACTTGTATTGGTTTGTTAATGCCTAGTCTGGTAAGACTTGTATTGGTTTGTTAATGCCTAGTCTGGTAAGACTTGTATTGGTTTGTTAATGCCTAGTCTGGTAAGACTTGTATTGGTTTGTTAATGCCTATTCTGGTAAGACTTGTATTGGTTTGTTAATGCCTATTCTGGTAAGACTTGTATTGGTTTGTTAATGCCTATTCTGGTAAGACTTGTATTGGTTTGTTAATGCCTATTCTGGTAAGACTTGTATTGGTTTGTTAATGCCTATTCTGGTAAGACTTGTATTGGTTTGTTAATGCCTATTCTGGTAAGACTTGTATTGGTTTGTTAATGCCTATTCTGGTAAGACTTGTATTGGTTTGTTAATGCCTATTCTGGTAAGACTTGTATTGGTTTGTTAATGCCTAGTCTGGTAAGACTTGTATTGGTTTGTAAATGCCTATTCTGGTAAGACTTGTATTGGTTTGTTAATGCCTAGTCTGGTAAGACTTGTATTGGTTTGTAAATGCCTATTCTGGTAAGACTTGTATTGGTTTGTTAATGCCTAGTCTGGTAAGACTTGTATTGGTTTGTAAATGCCTATTCTGGTAAGACTTGTATTGGTTTGTTAATGCCTAGTCTGGTAAGACTTGTATTGGTTTGTAAATGCCTATTCTGGTAAGACTTGTATTGGTTTGTTAATGCCTAGTCTGGTAAGACTTGTATTGGTTTGTAAATGCCTATTCTGGTAAGACTTGTATTGGTTTGTTAATGCCTAGTCTGGTAAGACTTGTATTGGTTTGTAAATGCCTATTCTGGTAAGACTTGTATTGGTTTGTTAATGCCTAGTCTGGTAAGACTTGTATTGGTTTGTAAATGCCTATTCTGGTAAGACTTGTATTGGTTTGTTAATGCCTAGTCTGGTAAGACTTGTATTGGTTTGTAAATGCCTAGTCTGGTAAGACTTGTATTGGTTTGTAAATGCCTATTCTGGTAAGACTTGTATTGGTTTGTTAATGCCTAGTCTGGTAAGACTTGTATTGGTTTGTAAATGCCTATTCTGGTAAGACTTGTATTGGTTTGTTAATGCCTAGTCTGGTAAGACTTGTATTGGTTTGTAAATGCCTATTCTGGTAAGACTTGTATTGGTTTGTAAATGCCTAGTCTGGTAAGACTTGTATTGGTTTGTAAATGCCTATTCTGGTAAGACTTGTATTGGTTTGTAAATGCCTAGTCTGGTAAGACTTGTATTGGTTTGTAAATGCCTATTCTGGTAAGACTTGTATTGGTTTGTTAATGCCTAGTCTGGTAAGACTTGTATTGGTTTGTTAATGCCTAGTCTGGTAAGACTTGTATTGGTTTGTAAATGCCTAGTCTGGTAAGACTTGTATTGGTTTGTAAATGCCTATTCTGGTAAGACTTGTATTGGTTTGTAAATGCCTATTCTGGTAAGACTTGTATAGGTTTGTAAATGCCTATTCTGGTAAGACTTGTATTGGTTTGTAAATGCCTATTCTGGTAAGACTTGTATTGGTTTGTTAATGCCTATTCTGGTAAGACTTGTATTGGTTTTTAAATGCCTATTCTGGTAAGACTTGTATTGGTTTGTAAATGCCTATTCTGGTAAGACTTGTATTGGTTTGTAAATGCCTATTCTGGTAAGACTTGTATTGGTTTGTAAATGCCTATTCTGGTAAGACTTGTATTGGTTTGTTAATGCCTAGTCTGGTAAGACTTGTATTGGTTTGTAAATGCCTATTCTGGTAAGACTTGTATTGGTTTGTAAATGCCTATTCTGGTAAGACTTGTATTGGTTTGTAAATGCCTATTCTGGTAAGACTTGTACTGGTTTGTAAATGCCTATTCTGGTAAGACTTGTATTGGTTTGTAAATGCCTATTCTGGTAAGACTTGTATTGGTTTGTAAATGCCTATTCTGGTAAGACTTGTATTGGTTTGTTAATGCCTATTCTGGTAAGACTTGTATTGGTTTGTTAATGCCTAGTCTGGTAAGACTTGTATTGGTTTGTAAATGCCTATTCTGGTAAGACTTGTATTGGTTTGTTAATGCCTATTCTGGTAAGACTTGTATTGGTTTGTAAATGCCTAGTCTGGTAAGACTTGTATTGGTTTGTTAATGCCTATTCTGGTAAGACTTGTATTGGTTTGTTAATGCCTAGTCTGGTAAGACTTGTATTGGTTTGTAAATGCCTATTCTGGTAAGACTTGTATTGGTTTGTTAATGCCTATTCTGGTAAGACTTGTATTGGTTTGTAAATGCCTAGTCTGGTAAGACTTGTATTGGTTTGTTAATGCCTATTCTGGTAAGACTTGTATTGGTTTGTAAATGCCTAGTCTGGTAAGACTTGTATTGGTTTGTTAATGCCTAGTCTGGTAAGACTTGTATTGGTTTGTTAATGCCTATTCTGGTAAGACTTGTATTGGTTTGTTAATGCCTAGTCTGGTAAGACTTGTATTGGTTTGTTAATGCCTAGTCTGGTAAGACTTGTATTGGTTTGTTAATGCCTAGTCTGGTAAGACTTGTATTGGTTTGTTAATGCCTATTCTGGTAAGACTTGTATTGGTTTGTTAATGCCTATTCTGGTAAGACTTGTATTGGTTTGTTAATGCCTATTCTGGTAAGACTTGTATTGGTTTGTTAATGCCTATTCTGGTAAGACTTGTATTGGTTTGTTAATGCCTATTCTGGTAAGACTTGTATTGGTTTGTTAATGCCTATTCTGGTAAGACTTGTATTGGTTTGTTAATGCCTATTCTGGTAAGACTTGTATTGGTTTGTTAATGCCTATTCTGGTAAGACTTGTATTGGTTTGTTAATGCCTATTCTGGTAAGACTTGTATTGGTTTGTTAATGCCTATTCTGGTAAGACTTGTATTGGTTTGTTAATGCCTATTCTGGTAAGACTTGTATTGGTTTGTAAATGCCTAGTCTGGTAAGACTTGTATTGGTTTGTTAATGCCTAGTCTGGTAAGACTTGTATTGGTTTGTTAATGCCTAGTCTGGTAAGACTTGTATTGGTTTGTTAATGCCTAGTCTGGTAAGACTTGTATTGGTTTGTTAATGCCTAGTCTGGTAAGACTTGTATTGGTTTGTTAATGCCTAGTCTGGTAAGACTTGTATTGGTTTGTAAATGCCTAGTCTGGTAAGTCTTGTATTGGTTTGTTAATGCCTAGTCTGGTAAGACTTGTATTGGTTTGTTAATGCCTATTCTGGTAAGACTTGTATTGGTTTGTTAATGCCTAGTCTGGTAAGACTTGTATTGGTTTGTTAATGCCTATTCTGGTAAGACTTGTATTGGTTTGTTAATGCCTATTCTGGTAAGACTTGTATTGGTTTGTTAATGCCTAGTCTGGTAAGACTTGTATTGGTTTGTAAATGCCTATTCTGGTAAGACTTGTATTGGTTTGTTAATGCCTATTCTGGTAAGACTTGTATTGGTTTGTAAATGCCTAGTCTGGTAAGACTTGTATTGGTTTGTTAATGCCTATTCTGGTAAGACTTGTATTGGTTTGTAAATGCCTAGTCTGGTAAGACTTGTATTGGTTTGTTAATGCCTAGTCTGGTAAGACTTGTATTGGTTTGTTAATGCCTATTCTGGTAAGACTTGTATTGGTTTGTTAATGCCTAGTCTGGTAAGACTTGTATTGGTTTGTTAATGCCTAGTCTGGTAAGACTTGTATTGGTTTGTTAATGCCTAGTCTGGTAAGACTTGTATTGGTTTGTTAATGCCTATTCTGGTAAGACTTGTATTGGTTTGTTAATGCCTATTCTGGTAAGACTTGTATTGGTTTGTTAATACCTATTCTGGTAAGACTTGTATTGGTTTGTTAATGCCTAGTCTGGTAAGACTTGTATTGGTTTGTTAATGCCTATTCTGGTAAGACTTGTATTGGTTTGTTAATGCCTATTCTGGTAAGACTTGTATTGGTTTGTTAATGCCTATTCTGGTAAGACTTGTATTGGTTTGTTAATGCCTATTCAGGTAAGACTTGTATTGGTTTGTTAATGCCTATTCTGGTAAGACTTGTATTGGTTTGTTAATGCCTATTCTGGTAAGACTTGTATTGGTTTGTTAATGCCTATTCTGGTAAGACTTGTATTGGTTTGTAAATGCCTAGTCTGGTAAGACTTGTATTGGTTTGTTAATGCCTAGTCTGGTAAGACTTGTATTGGTTTGTTAATGCCTAGTCTGGTAAGACTTGTATTGGTTTGTTAATGCCTAGTCTGGTAAGACTTGTATTGGTTTGTTAATGCCTAGTCTGGTAAGACTTGTATTGGTTTGTTAATGCCTAGTCTGGTAAGACTTGTATTGGTTTGTAAATGCCTAGTCTGGTAAGACTTGTATTGGTTTGTTAATGCCTAGTCTGGTAAGACTTGTATTGGTTTGTTAATGCCTATTCTGGTAAGACTTGTATTGGTTTGTTAATGCCTAGTCTGGTAAGACTTGTATTGGTTTGTTAATGCCTATTCTGGTAAGACTTGTATTGGTTTGTTAATGCCTATTCTGGTAAGACTTGTATTGGTTTGTTAATGCCTAGTCTGGTAAGACTTGTATTGGTTTGTTAATGCCTAGTCTGGTAAGACTTGTATTGGTTTGTTAATGCCTAGTCTGGTAAGACTTGTATTGGTTTGTTAATGCCTATTCTGGTAAGACTTGTATTGGTTTGTTAATGCCTAGTCTGGTAAGACTTGTATTGGTTTGTTAATGCCTAGTCTGGTAAGACTTGTATTGGTTTGATAATGCCTAGTCTGGTAAGACTTGTATTGGTTTGTTAATGCCTATTCTGGTAAGACTTGTATTGGTTTGTTAATGCCTATTCTGGTAAGACTTGTATTGGTTTGTTAATGCCTATTCTGGTAAGACTTGTATTGGTTTGTTAATGCCTATTCTGGTAAGACTTGTATTGGTTTGTTAATGCCTATTCTGGTAAGACTTGTATTGGTTTGTTAATGCCTATTCTGGTAAGACTTGTATTGGTTTGTTAATGCCTATTCTGGTAAGACTTGTATTGGTTTGTTAATGCCTATTCTGGTAAGACTTGTATTGGTTTGTTAATGCCTATTCTGGTAAGACTTGTATTGGTTTGTTAATGCCTATTCTGGTAAGACTTGTATTGGTTTGTAATGCCTAGTCTGGTAAGACTTGTATTGGTTTGTTAATGCCTAGTCTGGTAAGACTTGTATTGGTTTGTTAATGCCTAGTCTGGTAAGACTTGTATTGGTTTGTTAATGCCTAGTCTGGTAAGACTTGTATTGGTTTGTTAATGCCTAGTCTGGTAAGACTTGTATTGGTTTGTTAATGCCTATTCTGGTAAGACTTGTATTGGTTTGTAAATGCCTAGTCTGGTAAGACTTGTATTGGTTTGTTAATGCCTAGTCTGGTAAGACTTGTATTGGTTTGTTAATGCCTATTCTGGTAAGACTTGTATTGGTTTGTTAATGCCTAGTCTGGTAAGACTTGTATTGGTTTGTTAATGCCTAGTCTGGTAAGACTTGTATTGGTTTGTTAATGCCTATTCTGGTAAGACTTGTATTGGTTTGTTAATGCCTAGTCTGGTAAGACTTGTATTGGTTTGTTAATGCCTAGTCTGGTAAGACTTGTATTGGTTTGTTAATTGCCTATTCTGGTAAGACTTGTATTGGTTTGTTAATGCCTAGTCTGGTAAGACTTGTATTGGTTTGTTAATGCCTAGTCTGGTAAGACTTGTATTGGTTTGTTAATGCCTAGTCTGGTAAGACTTGTATTGGTTTGTTAATGCCTAGTCTGGTAAGACTTGTATTGGTTTGTTAATGCCTATTCTGGTAAGACTTGTATTGGTTTGTTAATGCCTAGTCTGGTAAGACTTGTATTGGTTTGTTAATGCCTAGTCTGGTAAGACTTGTATTGGTTTGTTAATGCCTAGTCTGGTAAGACTTGTATTGGTTTGTTAATGCCTAGTCTGGTAAGACTTGTATTGGTTTGTTAATGCCTAGTCTGGTAAGACTTGTATTGGTTTGTTAATGCCTAGTCTGGTAAGACTTGTATTGGTTTGTTAATGCCTAGTCTGGTAAGACTTGTATTGGTTTGTTAATGCCTATTCTGGTAAGACTTGTATTGGTTTGTTAATGCCTAGTCTGGTAAGACTTGTATTGGTTTGTTAATGCCTAGTCTGGTAAGACTTGTATTGGTTTGTTAATGCCTATTCTGGTAAGACTTGTATTGGTTTGTTAATGCCTATTCTGGTAAGACTTGTATTGGTTTGTTAATGCCTAGTCTGGTAAGACTTGTATTGGTTTGTTAATGCCTAGTCTGGTAAGACTTGTATTGGTTTGTTAATGCCTAGTCTGGTAAGACTTGTATTGGTTTGTTAATGCCTATTCTGGTAAGACTTGTATTGGTTTGTAAATGCCTATTCTGGTAAGACTTGTATTGGTTTGTTAATGCCTAGTCTGGTAAGACTTGTATTGGTTTGTTAATGCCTAGTCTGGTAAGACTTGTATTGGTTTGTTAATGCCTAGTCTGGTAAGACTTGTATTGGTTTGTAAATGCCTATTCTGGTAAGACTTGTATTGGTTTGTAAATGCCTAGTCTGGTAAGACTTTTGCCATTTTATTGCTTATAAGTTTTGTTATTATTTTATTATGACAGTTGATTAAACTTAAGGGTCTATAATCAGCAGGGGACCCTCCAGATTTCCCTGGTTTGAATATAACTGGAATAAATGGACCTGGGAAGCATTACATTTAGTGACATGTGTGTTGTCATTTGTGTAAATAGGGGAGCTACTTTATCCCAAAATGTTGAATCATAATTCTATGGGAAAGCTATCCATTCTTGGTGCTTTTCTCCACATTAATGTTTTAACAGTATATAATACTTATTTTTGGGTGAGCTCCATTTTTAATAATGATTTATTGTCTGCTGATAATTGTTTCAGGGTTGTTGAGTCTGAGAGGGCTTTAGGATCTGTCCAACTGTTGTTGAATTCTCATTTTTATAAAGACCTTGTTAACAACCACTTTTTTACAGTGCCAATTTTCCACTGCAGGTACCCAAATCAAAATTGTATTAGTCACATGCACTGAATACAACAGGTGTAGGTAGACCTTACAGTGACATGCTTACTTATGAGCCCCTAACCGACAGTGCAGTTTCAAAAAATACGGATAAGAATAAGACATAAAAGTAACAAGTAATTAAAGAGCAGCAGTAAAAATAACAATATATACAGGGGGGGTGCCGGTACAGAGTCAATGTGCGGGGGCACCGGTTAGTTGAGGTAGTATGTACATGTACTGTAGATAGAGTTAATTAAAGTGACTATGCATAGATGACAACAGAGAGTGGCAGTTTTGTGGAGAGGGTAGGTGGGGAGGGTAATGCGAATAGTCTGGGTAGCCATTTGACAAGACGCTCAGGAGTCTTATGGCTTGGGTTAGACGCCTCTTGGACCTAGACTTGGCGCTCCGGTACCGCTTGCCGTGTGGTAACAAGGAGAACAGTCTATGACTAGGGTGGCTGGAGTCTTCCTGTGACACAGCCTGGTATAGAGGTCCTGGATGGCAGGAAGCTTGGCCCCAGTGATGTACTGGGCCGTTCGCACTACCCTCTGTAGTGCCTTGCAGTCGGAGGCCGAGCAGTTGCCGTACCAGGCAGTGATGCAACCAGGATGCTCTCGTTGGTGCAGCTGTAGAACCTTTTGAGGATCTGAAGACCCATGCCAAATCTTTTCAGTCTCCTGAGGGGGAATAGGTTTTGTCATGCCCGCTTTACAACTGTCATGGTGTGCTTGGACCATGTTAGTTTGTAGATGATGTGGACGCCAAGGAACTTAAAGCTCTCAACCTGCTCCACTGCAGCCTCGTCGATGAGAATGGGTGTGTGCTCCGTCCTCTTTTTTCTGTAGTCCACAATCATCTCCTTTGTCTTAATCACGTTGAGGGAGAGGTTTTTGTCCTGGCACCTCACGGCCAGGTCTCCTCCCTATAGGCTGCCTCATTGTTGTCGGTGATCAGGCCTAACACTGTTGTGTCATCGGCAAATTTAATGATGGCGTTGGAGTCGTGCCTGGCCGTGCAGTCATGAGTGAACAGGGAGTACAGTAGGGGGCTGAGCATGCTCCCCTGAGGGGCCCCTGTGTTGAGGATCAGCGTGGCAGATGTGTTGTTACCTACCGTTACCACCTGGGAGTGTCCCGTCAGGAAGTCCAGGATCCAGTTACAGAGGGAGGTGTTTAGTCCCAGGGTCCTTAGCTTATTGAGCTTCGAGGGCGCTATGGTGTTGAACGCTGAGCTGTAGTCAATGAACAGCATTCTCATATAGGTATTCCTTTTGTCCAGGTGGGAAAGGGCAGTGTGGAGTGCAATAGAGATTGCATCATCTGTGGATCTGTTGGGGCGTTATGCAAATTGGAGTGGGTCTAGGGTTTCTGGGATGATGGTGTTGATGTGAGCCATGACCAGCCTTTCAAAGCACTTCATGGCTACAAATGTGAGTGCTACGGGTCGGTAGTCATTTAGGCAGGTTACCTTAGTGATGTGCTGGGCAAGGCACCTTCCCTTTGTGTAAACCCAACAGAGAGAATAATACATATCAATCTCTCTCTCCTTCCATTTTGTTGGACTGTATTTTTCCCGTTCAGCCCCCAGCCGCACATCCCCTACTACTCTTAACTCTGGGCTGCCTGCGTGCATCTGCCTGGCACGCTCAAGCAGAGGCAAGAACAAACAAAGGAAAGGAGCACACAGCGGGTCTGCTTTGCCCTCTGGCTTAGATGACCACTGCCCCAGGTGAATGGAGAGTTACCATCTCAAACATACCAAGAACCAGTTGGAAGGGAGCTGACAATGTTAACTTACTACTACACATGTTCACAACTTCACAGCGTTGCAGCTCTCTTACGAACACACACTTTTGCACACATGCATGTTTCAATAAATACACACATAGAAATGAATGTACAGAAATACATATGCACAATCACACATAGACAAACACACACACCCACACACATACAGCTTGCTAGCTTGATGCTTCAGCTGTGCTGTGTGACCTGCATGAGTTGGTTTCATTTTCTGTGAAATGCCAGGCTGGGAGAGACCGCTCTGGCCGGTGTGGCTGATTGGCATAAACATAGCCGGTTCACACTAGGTCTGGCTAAAGGTGAACTCCTACACATGGAAGAAGGTAGGTGGTCTGCCCCCTATTTTACACACTCCAGGTCCCCCTATGAACACTAGCAACAACAACAAAGTGAAAAACAAAGGATGTCTATCCTACCGAGCCAGCAGATTCAGTTTGTCAATGAACATCGGGGGAATGCATGGTTACCATGCCAGCTGTGGCAGATGTAACTTTGTTTGGGAGGTGTGAGATGTCCAGAGGAGCTGGGTGCTAAACAAAGCCTCAATGCCACCATAAAAAGCAAGCCAGCCAAGCAGCCAGCACTGGATAATGTGTTGATTACAGAGCTTGGATGTGGCGGACTCCTTTCTAGTTAAAGCATCATGCTCTGAGCATATTTCAATCTCTTTTCAAACGCTGGAAGGCAATGGGTAAAAGAGGCACATTCACTCATATCCCACATCCTCTCAATCCGTATCAACAAACACAAACACCAAAACACACAAACACACTTACACACTTACACACACATAAACACACACAGAAAGTGGGGTGAATGGCCAAAGTCCGGTATCAACTCAGTAAGGCCAGAGTTCTGTCTAAGGAATAATTTTGAGAAAACATAACAGCACATTATTGTGGTAAACTGTGAGATATTTTCATAAGAAGAAACGACAGAGCGTTATGTCTCATGGTATGGTGAAGTGGAGGGGCTTAATAGGCATGCTTCATTAGACGATAGTCCCAATGCAGAAGTGGGCAGTCTTGCTTTAAGACATGTGATGTGATCCAGCTCTCTCTCTCTCTCTTTTTCTCTCTGGCTGGGCTGTATTATAATAGACTCACACAGACACACACTACTTAGTGCTTTGGAAAGAGGGCTGAGCCTCACACACATAATCAGCGCAGCTTCTCAATGGGGGGACGGAGCCAAGAGGAGACAGAACTGTCGTTCCGCTGGAGCTGATCTCAGTCCGTGTGTGAGAAGTGAGGAGGCAAATTAACGTTCTGTCGTCACGAGAGGGATTTTACCTTCACAGTACTGATCTAAAGGTGATATGAGCAGCCTTCCATCTTGTAAACACTGACTAGTTTGTAACAGCGTGTCATTCCTGTGAGCTGAGGTGGTTTCTGGTGACCGCACTCCCAGGATTTCAGACGGACAGAGAGAGTCGAGGGGGGCAAGCGGACGAGGCAGAAACAACAGAGCTTCTCCCCCTCTTATCCTGCAGCGTTGTTCTTCTTTACACCTGGAACTTTGTTGGGAATCCCTGGCCTCAGACTATGGATGGATTTAAGACAGCGTTGTGAGTCTGTTGAACAGACGGTGATACTGACAGCAGGGCACCCTTTCTTTTGACCAGACAGACCACTCAGGTAAGGCTGTGGGGTTATTCTCTGAGACTGTTGGTGCTTTCTGATTATATTCTATTCCTTCTGCAAAATATACTATTATTTAAAGAAATCTAATTATCGAAATGTTATAAAATAAGGCTAGCTGTCATGTTTGTAAGAAGTGGAAGGGCTCCAGGAGTAACTGAATAATGATGACAGGTATGAGCTGTGAGCGACAGACAGGCAGAGCATGTGACACGACCTGCATATCTCTGTTGGAACAATTGTATGGTTTAATGAAGGAGAGTAGGCTATTGACATTGTAGATATATGTATGTTTTAGGACATACCAAACATTTTGTGTTGACTGATATATTTTAAAGTTACAGGCAGTTAGTTCTAAGTAGGGCAGAGATGTCAGTCTCATCCATTTTTTTAAAGACAAGGCTGCAAAATTCAAATGTTCTAGTCCAGACCAAGTTGCTTTTCAGAGTCAATATTATTAATTAATTTTCATGCTATATTACAAACACAGTTATTAGCCTATATTGAGATGTGAAATTGTTACATGCAATCGAGATCAAGTCCATTCCATTTAAATGTGTTATTTTTGTACAGGCTAACCTAATCTAACCGTATCAAAAGAAGCCATTTACTTACCATATAAAATTGCCCCATTATACCTATGTTGTCGGGAAGGCTAAACATCTATATCCTGCCGAGATGGTGCGCAGGTGTGTCCGGGCAGGGGGCATGGTCTCGTGTTTAGTCTAAATTGGCAGGACATGGTATACTTGTAAAAAGACAATGTAAATGCCGTCATTACCAATTACGAATTCCACAACCATCAGGAACATATCAATCAATGGTCTAATTAGACTGCAAAGCAGAGACCAAATGGCTAGTTAAACAGATACGCAAATGGTAAATCCTGCATGAAGTGCACATTCCTTGTTTATTCATTGAAAACCACGGAGGTAAGAATTCTAACGAAAAGTAATTTGTATACAAATATCCTGCTAGCCCTGATAAGGTGATTTATTTTTCATGTGTCTGCTATTTACTCGTGAAAGTTGTCCGTTTACATTAAAATGCATAAGCATGCCTGTGTGGTGCGGTCTGAATATCTTTCTCCGCCACCTCTCCATCCCTATTCTCTCGCGCTGTCGATCAGGACCACATTTCTTCTTTGACATGAATGAGTTCCGACAGTCGGAGAGTTGCTCAGAGCTGAACCGAAAGGCGGAGAGGACAAAAGAGCAGTTTCTCTCCATGCTGTTGTTCAGGCAAAAGACCACGTTTTTTTTCAGGAACTTGCCAGAAACACAGCGTGTTAAAAAGCATTCCCCAGGGAACAGTTCACATTTACACAAAATGTAGGATTATAGCAAATTTATTGCAGGAGATGGGATTACAATATGCCGCTAATAAGACTAATTATAGGCTATGCTTAATTTCAGCATGTTGAATATTCAGTAGGCTAGTCTCAATGTCATTTCAGGGTAGAGGGGAGAATGTAAACTTTTTCTCGAACCGACATGCACACACCAAGTTGCTATAGGCTAGCACATCTGAAGGCAATAGCCTAATACTGTATATGTGTAGCAGTGGCGACCTGTCATTCAGGTCAGCTAAATAATACAAAATAAAAATATTTGTTGCCTGTTTTGCATGTTATTTTGGAATGAATGTGTCACATCAGTTTGCAAACAATGTAAAATAATATATAATTGAGTTAATAAAGCCGAATACAAACATTGTCTCTTTTTTTTGCTTTGTTGAGTAAGGCAGCTCCAAAATGAAGGTGTTCAGCCTAGATCAGTGCTTTCTGTGGTGGTGGGGCAGCCATCTGAAAACACTGAGCATAAGGGTTGGTCATGTTCTCTAGTTGCCCCGTGATTGGCTCATCTGTCACTCATGGAGACACCACTTCACCACTAAATCTATGAGCAGAGCTCGAAAAGCCCCTTGGGTGCTGCCATAGAGTTACATTAGAGTACCCATCCAAGAAGGCTCAAGATCGTTGGCCACAGATAAAATGGCATCAAATCACATATCTACCATAGCTTTGATTGGACTGATCATGTCAACATCATACTTTCAAAATCTTAGCTAGGAAGCTAGCAGTCATCGTCATGAATCAAGTTGACAATCTACGGACAAATCCTTTTCAATCCTTGTCATATGATGAGAAATGATGAAGAGAAATTATAAATAAAACGTATCAGTGCTCATCTGCCATTGGACATAAACATTACACAACAAATTGGAAATTGCAAATTCGACATTGAGTGGTTTGGAAGGAATCAGTGGCTAACTGCAAGCATTGCAAAGCAATCACTAGCCTGCTATTCAGTGTAGTGGTGTGTGGTTCTACCAAGCATATAAGATAAGCATTTAACATTGGCCATGCTGTCAATCCAGCATGACTTCTACCATTCAAAATATCTGGAAACTCGGAAATCTCAGACTTCAGTGAGTTCAAGACAACTGGGAACTTGGAAAGAACAAGCTCAGACTGGGAAAATACATTTTAAACGGTCATCCATCTCAGAATTCCAAGTTGGGAACTCGTCCTCTTTTTAGAGCTCCGACCTAAAGATCACGATTCAACCTTGTTTATTTCCCAAGTTCCCATTTGTCTTGAATGCACCATCAATCCAGAGAATGCCAGACTTTGATTACATTTATTTATTTATTTAACTAGTCAAGTCAGTTAAGAACAAATTCTTATTTACAATGACAGCCTAGGGACAGTGAGTTAACTGCTTTATTCAGGGCAGAACGACAGATTTTTTTTTACCTTGTCAGCTCAGGGATTCGATCTTGCAACCTTTCGGTTACTGGCCCATCACTCTAACCACTAGGCTACCTGCCACTTTGATGACAAAGGTTGATGACAAAATTTGCCCACGAAGGACCACCGTGACACCTTCCTGTTCAAGTGAGCACAGCACAACAAGGTGAGTCCAAAATGTATTGTATGCTGCTGCATAAATAATGTAATATGCCAGGGAGATATACTATATACTGTAGCTAACAAAGTCATAATACGTGTATGTTGAGTAGTAAGCTGTTAGCTGTTGGTGGTGCATATGTAGCCTATAGCCTGTTTTAGAGAAATGTCATCATCGAACATTGTAAGAGTTTTCATTGTCTGTTTATATGACCACTTTATTTATTTTACGGTTCTGACTTGGTGTACGGGGAGATTACTGTAAGAACGGCCCATATTCTGAATTCTGTCGCTGTACATTTCAAAAGTGCTGAACAAATACTTATATTGACTATATCCGTCCTAGTTCGTTCATTAATGTTTTAATCGAATTATGGATTGCCTCTTATCCGCTCACCGTCCCCTTATGCCATAGTTTGTACATCTCAATTGTCAGTAGAAACCACATTTGTTTAAGCAAGTCAGCCATATCAGCTATGTTATTTTAAAAGGTAGTAAATGAGGCTGAATGAACTATTACAGTGCTCCGCTGATAGTCAGGTGTAGCAGTGGTAAGGATTCACTCCATGGTGCTGAAAATAAGGACAGATTTATGTAAACCCTAACAGTTTATGTGCACCGTTTCCCAGCATTATAGTGCAATTCATGTATTGTTTAGTGTTATGTTGTGTAGTTTCTTTGTTGGCATGCGTCCACCCCAAAATTGGAGAGATTGACATGCTAAAATCACCACTGATGTGTAGGCCTATGTGTGAATGACTCTCCACTTAAAATTGTCTTTGAAGCAATTGTTCTCACCATTTATAAATGTGAAACCCTTTTTCAGTAATAACTAAGAAGTAATTAGCATAATACAACCGGTATAACATTAATACTATAACACTGTGGCAAAGTATTCGGCCTAATGTGGTTCACGGCCCAGGAAGATGGCGGGAAGGCGCTGGACTCTTTCAGGGGAAGTCAGATGTTTTATTTTACAGCAAGGTGATCAGTGTTCAGCATTTGACTTGAATAGGCAGTTCACTTCTCAAGAGTATTTTATCAATCTAAAATACATCTCATTGTTACACTCAATAAATGGTATGAGTACATAGTTAGGTAAAACATCCGTACTATTCATTGTCGTGTCTTTACTATCATTAAATTGAAGACTTGGTTTTTTTTCAAAGATTCTCTGTAATTAGTATTACGCGATCAACTGATTAATCATGTAACTGTAATTAACTAGGAAGTCGGGGCACCAAGGAAAAATATTCAGATTACAAAGTTATCATTTCCTAAAATAACTTTTCAGATATTTTATCTGATCAATTAGTCTTCGATTTAATTAATTATTAATTACTTTACCTCACGTTAGTCTCATTCCAAACGTCGTAAATTGTTGGTTATATGCACAAACCCAGTCTTCACTATGATTCATCCATACATCAATTGTCTTAAATCATTTATTTATTACTAACTAAGTAATTCACAGAAATGCATAAACAAACAGTAAATATGGTTACAGGAAATGATAGGAGAATGTGCCCTAGTGGGCTGACCCGGCATGGCGGCTTGTTAGACAAAAGGGGAAGTGGGGGTCGACTAAGAAGTCACTACAGAGTGATAATTATAACAATTGAAATGCTAATCCTTTACACGAGAGAAAAATACTCTCTTGATTGTTGTTAGAGGGGATAGTTCAGAGTGACATTAATTTCGTTATAGAATGGATGTTTCGGCGGTTGTCGTTCTTCGCGTTCAATGATACAGAATTCCTAGCTGCTGTAACGGCGTTCTTCGTTTGTTGAGAGAGAGTCGGACCGAAATTCAGCGTGGTGGTTACTCATGATCTTTAATGAAGGAAAAGTGACGATACATGAAATAACGAAATAAATACAAAAAACAACAAACGGAACGTGAAACTTATTACAGCCTATCTGGTGAACACTACACAGAGACAGGAACAATCACCCACGAAAGACAAAGCGAAACTCAGGCTACCTAAATACGGTTCCCAATCAGAGGCAACGAGAATCACCTGACAGCTGATTGAGAACCGCCTCAGGCAGCCAAGCCTATACAACACCCCTAATCAGCCGCGATCCCAAATACTACAACCCAATACGAAATACCAACACGTAAACCCATGTCACACCCTGGCCTAACCAAATATATAACGAAAACACAAAACACTAAGACCAAGGCGTGACAGCTGCAGACTAGTAATTAATATCAAAGCCTTGTTCTTATTCTGTCAGTATCGATAGTCTAAGAGTTTAACCACGTGGTATGGTTAAAAGATTCAGCAATGGTCTACAACCTTCGTCCTCTCCTAATGGAGAAAAACATGGTCTGGTTGAGAATTTCTCAAAGTTGGATTTTATTCGGAATTGCAGAAAAGTGGCTGTCTCAGGATGCCTGACCCTAACTGGGCTCAGGGGCGGTCCTCTGATTTAGTTCAAATCAAAAGGGAATTGGATTTTCTTTCCAAAATCATATTCCACACTACTACAAACAGTATCATACTCACTCATTCATCTTATACAACAATTAGATGTAAACCTCATATCTGAGGCTATTATATAAACAGCGTTATGGTAATGTGGCCACACCGTCTTCCATGAGCTTCTCCAAGTTGTAACAAACAGACCAGTTCGTAGCTGGATTCTTCACCGATCTTTTATACTTTCTCCGGAACATGAAATTTGTTCGTACCTCAAGTTCTGTGAGGTGGAAGAAATTCCTTTGTGCTCTATGAAAATGTACTCTCTCTATACTGTGTGGCCATGAGGAGATCCTCAGGACTTTACGACGTCTCTCTGACCACAGCAGCCTAGTTGAAGGAGGAAAGGGGGAGGCAGGGGGAGGGGGATGGGGCTTGCTATACTCAAAGAGGGCAACGTCATGACATCATCAACTACAAATGGTATGGAGCTTATATGTTTTATATTTTCAAAATAACAAACAGGGAGTATGTTAACCACTGTGCCACATTTGGCGCCTCCAAATTGGGCATGCATGGGCACCAAATCTGGCACCCTAGGAACAGGAAGTCTGATGGTGGGAAATATTGCAGGGTGTCTTGGGGTAAAACGTCCCTCAACTTCTCAGTTTTTTGGTGGCTACTACCATCGAACAGCGTGAAGAGAAGCCGTGCCCATTCACAGATTCTGTGTGTGACTGTGTGAGAGCGAAGTCTTGTGTCTGCAGTGATGCTTGTGGCAACATCATTTAGCTGAGTCTACCTTTAAGTGTACCATGTAAATAAACAGTGCTAAAAGTTTTTAAAACCAAATGCTTGATATTGGCTAGTCATAATTATTGACATGAAGATAATCAAACAAAGAGAAGCAAGTGAATGAACCTGCACATATCTCTGAACATAATGTTTTAATGGTGACTTGTAGTTAGAAAATTACTGTTATAATAATGGTAAACTGGTAAAACCAAAAAGTAAGCATAGAAAAATATACAAACTCATACTACTCAACGATGCACCAAAAAAAGAGCCTATTAGTTTCCTCAAAAGCAAACAAAGAAAAGCTCCATAATCATATAAATCAACCACACATCATCAGTTCAACAGTGTTGAATAGTACTGTTCATCTTAGTCCCTTAATAGAGACAATGGAGACACAATGATACACAACTTGGGTGCAGGACCTGAATTCATATTCTCTTACAGTAGGAATGCCTTTCAAATAATAATGTATAAGATTATATGGACAGGAAGGACCTGATCCTGGATCGGCAGTCCTACTCTGAGATGGTTTATAAATATGGGCCCAGGTCGTTTTTACAAATGGGGACATGAAAATGACTGGGAGAGACAATGACCACTGCAGTTTTGGCTGGATAGGAAGGGGTTGCTTTAGTGAATGTAGGACCTTGAGCATGGGAAATCTCAATTGGTTTAGCTCAACGATAATTCAAAGGGGGTGTGGCGGATTTAAAACAGTTCTGCACTAGCCGCTGAAAGGATACTCATGAGTGTCCTTGGAGAGACGAGGCTATTGAGGAGTGGACGACACTAACAAATTGACACTCTCCTCGACCACTCGACCGCTTATCGGTTTCCGGGTCATAGAGGAGAGGAGGACGGAGGAGAGAATGGACTTGTTCCAATTAAGAATCTCCCCATTTGTATCAGAATGGAGCTGAGAGGAGAGGATGTAGTAACACCTGGAGAGTAGGAGTTATTATTCCCAGTGAGGGAGGGAGAGGTATGGGTCCATATGTCAGCCTTCAGCAGTCATTAGGCTATTGTTTAGTGAATGGCCAAGGTGTCTCATTATGCCTTTATGTGTACTGTTTTCATTTCACATTCAACTGTGTTGACACTACACTGTTCCAGCATCAGAGATGAAAACGACTCTGAGCATATCTTAAAATTGAAACATACAGTACCATTCAAAAGTGTGGACACAAGGGTTTAAGGGTTTTTCTTTATTTTTACGATTTTCTTGTCATGACTTCCGCCGAAGTCGGTCCCTCTCCTTGTTCGGGCGGCGTTCGGCAGTCGACATCACCGATCTTCTAGCCATCGCCGATCCACCTTTCATTTTCCATTTGTTTTGTCTTTGTTTTCTACACACCTGGTTCCATTCCCCAATTACATGTTCACGTATTTAACCCTCTGTTTCCCCCATGTTTTTGTGCGTGATTGTTTCTATGTTCATTCGGTACGTTATGGCTGTTTTTTGATGGGTGCTGTTTACACCCGTGCGTAATTGAATACCGTTTATTGTTGGTCAAGGCTATGTTTACCTTGTGCCTTTATTTTGAGTAAAGTACGTTGCTCACTCATTCTGTTCTCCTGCGCCTGACTTCATGCACCAGCTACACCCACCATCTGACATTTCTACATTTCTACAAAATAGTGAAGACATCAAAACTAGGAAATAACACAAGTGTTAAACAAATCAAAATATATTTTATATTTGAGAATTTTCAAAATTTTCGCTTGATGACAGCTTCACTTGGAATGCTTTTCCAACAGTTTTGAAGGAGTTTCCACATATGCTGAGCACTTGTTGGCTGCTTTTCCTTCACTCTGGGGTCCAACTCATCCCAAACCATCTCAATTAGAATGAAGTCAGGTCATTGTGGAGGACAGTTCATCTGAGGCAGCACTCCATCACTCTCCTTCTTGGTCAAATAGCCCTTGCACAGCATGTAGGTGTGTTGGGTTATTGTCCTGTTGAAAAACAAACTATAGTCCCACTAAGCGCAAACCAGATGGGATGGTGTATCGCTGTAGAATGCTGTGGTAGCTATCCTGGTTAAGTGTGCCTTGAAATGTAAATTAATCACTGACTGTCACCTTCAAAGCACCCCCACACCTTCACACCTCCTCCTCCATGCTTCAAGTGGGAACCACACATTTGGAGATCATCCGTTCACCTACTCACAAGACTCGGTGGTTGGAATGAAAAATCTCAAATTTGGACTCATCAGACCAAAGGACAGATTTCCACCAGTCTAATGTCTATTTCTCATGCTTCTTGGCCCAAGCAAGTGTTTTCTTCTTATTGCTGTCCTTTAGTAGTTGTTTCTTTGCAGCGATTCAACCACGAAAGCCTGATTCACGCAGAGTCCTCTGAACAGTTGATGTTGAGATGTGTCTGTTACTTTAACTCTGTGAAGCAGGTAGCCTAGTGGGCAGCAGGTATCCTAGTGGTTAGAGTGTTGGATAGTAACCAAAAGGTTGCAAGATCAAATCCCTGAGGTGACAAGGTATAAATCTGTAGTTCTGCCCCTAAGCAAGGCAGTTAACCCACTGTTCCTAGGCTGTCATGGGAAAAAATAATTTGTTCTTAACTGACTTGCCTAGTAAAATAAAAATGAATTGGGTTGCAATTTCTGAGGCTGGTAACTCTAATGAAACTTATCCTCTGCAGCAGAAGAAACTCTGGGTCTTCCTTTCCTGTGGCGGTCCTCATGAGAGCCAGTTTCATCATAGCACTTGATAGTTTTTGCGACTGCACTTGAAGAAACTTTTAAAGTTCTTGACATTTTCCAGATTGATCGACCTTCGTGTCTTAAAGTAATGATGGGCCTGTAGTTTTTCTTTGCTTATTTAATCTGTTCTTGCCATAATATGGACTTGGTCTTTTACCAAATAGGGCTATCTTCTGTATACCACCCCTACCATGTCCCAACACAACTGATTGGCTCAAACACAGTAAGGAGGAAAGAAAATCCACAAATTAACTTTTATCAAGGCACAGCTGTTAATTGAAATGCGTTCCAGGTGACTACCTCATTAAGCTGGTTGAGAGAATGCCAAGTGTGTGCAAAGCTGTCATCAAGGCAAAGGGTGGCTTTTTTGAAGAATCTCAAATATAAAATATATTTTGATTTGTTTAACACTTTTGGTTACCACATGATTCCATACAGTATGTGTTATTTCATAGTTGTGATGTCTTCACTATTATTCTAAAATGTAGAAAATAGTAAAAAATGAAGAAAAACCCTTGAATGAGTAGCTGTGTCCAAACTTTTGACCTTTATGTTTTGAGCTGATAGGCTACAGTGTGTACATTGTGTGTAGCCAATATCAAATCAAACTACTATCATCATTAGCTTACTAATTTAATTAGCTAGTTATAGCTGTTGATTCGAAGCTCCTGTTTAGCACTAATCAGAACATGTTCTACCAACCTTTACTTGCCTATACTTTCTTAATTCTTAATTCGGCAAGCACCAGTGTCTTCTAAACCTCCATGGCTTGTTACAGGTAGAACATTGGAATTTAGAAGGAAAAAAAAGAAAAAAAAAGTTTTGTCTATGAAGTAATCCAACAATGTATACGCTGCTGTCTTAGAGTATGTTTATCTTCTCTCATTGATCAAGACAGGTGAGTGTCAAGCGATGTCTGATTTTTGAGTTGCGCACATGACGTGCAGTACTTTGGGAAGGACATCCGTTTACAGCTAAACAGGAGCATATGCACAAGCTTGGACAAATGATTGATTTCCCGATTGCAGTTTTTTGGGGAACTCGTCAAAAATGCCCATCGTGGGAGAGGTGACCATATTGTAGTAATGTCCTTCAAATGCTACACTGTGGCTTTAATGGTCCTGTTTTCTCAGTAGCTACCTCATACAATACATTTTATTGTCTGTATTAGTCATGTTACAATCATTTTCAGTTCTCATGTATGATGATGTTTGACAAGCTTGACCAAGTCTCTTTCTTCAGATAGAGGTTTTTTGATTATCCTGAGATGGTCCTTCCCCAATGTCGCTCATGTCATTTCATGTTTATACCTTTTTTCTATTTCACCTTTCCTAACATGTGTAATTTGGTTAGTGTTTTTCCATATCTCTGCCATCTCTTTTGTAGGCCACCCTCTATCACCCACTTACTCTTTTCTCTCTCCTCCTTTAGACAACCCTTGCCATGTGTCTCTAACCTTCTCTATGCCCTCCTCCTATAGCCCATAGAGATAGATAGAGGACTCCAGTGCCCAAAAACCTAATGTTCTCACAGACGCAATAATGGGACAGATACAATTTTGCGTCCTCTAACTATCTCTATGCTCTAACCCTCTCTCTCTGCCCTCTTCCTCTAGCCACCCTCCCAGTCTGCCCTGCCATGTCCTTGTTCCTGGGCCTGTGGATTAGCCTGGGCTTCCTGCTGCTGTGCCAGGCCACGCTGTACGAGACCCTCCAGCAGCACCACGTGCCCCGGCCCGGACGCAATGCCATCCAGATCCTGGGTGAGTCCCTTTCTATGTTCTATCTGCACACATCACGCTGTGCCCACTACCCACCCAGTCCTCCCAGAGGAGCTCTCTGAGAAGTGTAAGAGTAAAATAAATACTATGTTATCACTGTATCCCCAGTGGAAACAGTGAAGCAATAGTCTTCTGTCTTTTGTAATAGATTGGTTTGCAACCAATATGTTAGCTACTGTCAGAAGAAGAATAGTGCACTGTGGTTTCATAACTTTTTATATTTGTTTGTTTGTATAGATTCTGGCATTGTATAATGGATTATTTATGTTTCTTATGGTTCATTCATGTATCCAGCTGTCAGAGGTGTCATGCCCATAGGGGGCACAGGGACATGTGCCCCCTCAGATTTGTCCTGTTTTATTTTTATAATTTGTTGTTGTTGTTTCTTTGTAATACCTCTAGCCACCAAACAATTGTTGGCTTTAGCTAACTCAGATAGGTAACCTATCTCCCAACCTAGCTACTAAGAAGCCATTTCAGGCTATCAAGGAAGTTAGAGTAGCTAGCTTGTTTAAGTATCCTAGCTGGCATGCCTGCTGGCAAGGTTGGTAGACTACAAAAGCAATTACTAAATGTACTAAAAAAGACTCCTTTCAATATTTTACCCAGATTTTAGCAGAGATGCAGAGAAGCATATTTAGTTATAAATAACCACCAGTCAGGAGGATACAGACAGCTCAAGAGGTATGCTTCCATACACAGAAAAATACATATATTTATGACATAGAATTAAGCATAATAATTTGGGGTCAAAAAAAGTTTTTTAAGGTATTTGAAATACAACATTCTCCAACTATTCGAACCAGCCACCCAGCAACCCAGCCATCTTGACTTATTTTGTGCCTCATGACATTTTTGGGGTGCATTTTTGGGGGGCCTCTGCCAGCTGTATATAAAACTACGCCATCTTCAAAGTTGGCTTTATTGACATTCTCCTACATTCTTTGCAGTAAATAGTTTTTGCTTAGAGTTGATTGTAATGTTTAAGCTCAGCTGCAGCTGCTGTTTTGATCTGAGGTTGGAACTCCCCCTCTGCCCCACACAGACAAAGAGCACTTTTTAACGGGAGAGGATTTTCAGTGTGGGGAAAGAGTGATTGCAGCATCCTGAATCTATCAGACTAGCAGGTTGATTGGTACGTAGGACAGGCTCTAGGCAAAACTCCCATCAGTATGCTGAGTGCAGGCTGCTTTGATCACTGTGGCTTAAATGGAAATAACAATTATGTTTCTCTCTCACATTCGGCAATTAAAGCCAGTTCCTTCTCCACTGTGGGGGTTAAAGGGGAGGGAGTCAGTGAGATGGGTCTGATTCTCCTCATTTATGTGGGAGTAGAGTAGTCGCGCTCGTCACTCCCCAGCCATGTGTCTTTGGAAGCAGGCTCCTTTAAGCTTTTAACAATGACTCGCTCCTGGAAGCTTCTGATGACAATACTATTACAAACCCCTTTCACCAGGAAACCAAATCCCAATGCCTGTTAAACATTGATTCCATCTATCTGTGCTTGTCTCATCCTCTGAGCCGTGCTGCACCACGGAGTGAAAAGACAGTGATTGAAGCAAAAGCAACAAAAAAAGAGACATTGATTTCCCCGACTTGTGATGTCAAGACAAGACTGTTGATAGCCAATGAGGTTTTTAAGCAGCAGGGAACTGGAGCAGTTGTGCAGGGCAGGTGTCTTGTTTTGGAGTTGGAACAGCTGACGTAGTGGGACTTGGTTGTGGGTGTGAGACAGAGGCTTCACACAAAGTGGTTTGAGCTCATTAATTGGAACAAGTGAGAACAGGATGAGCGACAGAATTAATTTTTTCAAACTTTGTTTCCAGGTTTTTTGTACAAGGATGTGCATGGCCTACAGTAAGTGTCTTCTGAATTATGTAGAGGTCCAAGTGAAAACAAAGACAAAACCCTGCCCACGGCACATAGAGAAGTCAGCTAAGTTATTGGTGAGATAAATATCCTCCTGTTCTAGTTTTGTGAAAGGGTTCTTGTCAGAGAAATCAGCTTGTACAAACACACACACACACACTCCATTTTATTTCTCAGCAAAGTCATTATGGCATGGCATTTTCATGGTCCTCTGGGGAACTGGGGGATGCATACACAAAGTGAGCCTGAGAGCAGAAGTGTTCTGTCTGAGAGCAGGAGTGTTCTGTCTGAGAGCAGGAGTGTTCTGTCTGAGAGCAGAAGTGTTCTGTCTGAGAGCAGGAGTGTTCTGTCTGAGAGCAGCAGTGTTCTGTCTGAGAGCAGGAGTGTTCTGTCTGAGAGCAGGAGTGTTCTGTCTGAGGGCAGGAGTGTTCTGTCTGAGAGCAGGAGTGTTCTGTATGAGAGCAGAAGTGTTCTGTCTGAGAGCAGGAGTGTTCTGTCTGAGAGCAGGAGTGTTCTGTCTGAGAGCAGGAGTGTTCTGTCTGAGAGCAGAAGTGTTCTGTCTGAGAGCAGGAGTGTTCTGTCTGAGAGCAGGAGTGTTTTGTCTGAGCGTAGGAATGTTCTGTATTGTGAAAGTGGATGAAGCTCTGAGTTTTGGCACAGAAGAGCACAGGATGCATTTATGTGTGCTATGCAATAGTAAATAGTTTTATAAGGGAGTACGTTCAATCAGCAGCATGTACTCAATGAAATTCTGTCACTGGCTGATTGTCAAAATCTAGAATGATAGAAATATTAAGTTCAACTTAGCTATCTACAACTAACAATGATCAAGTGCAACAATTATTGATGAAATATATGTGTAATCACCATTGGATGTGATGACATTCACTATCATAGTAAAAAACCACTCCACATGTTCCCTTTATGTTGACCGTGTGAAGGACACCTTTTTTTCATAGTTGTTTTGCAACTGTACAATTTACTGTAGTGTCAAGGCCTTTTAAGTTCTCATCAATCTTACTCAACTGCAGAGTGGTGGTAACAGATGTAACCAGAACTGCTTTCTCAGAATTGAAATCCTATGATGAATATTTGTATTAGAATTGATTTAATAATTTGAGGATGCTCTCTGGTTTCAGCGACCAGATCATTTTTTATAAATAAATATGCAGTGGGTGGAGACCAAAGTGAGATCTCAGATTGATACATGCTTTGGTTTTTATGTTTAGCTGTTTTCTGTAATAAAATATCATTGAATGGAAAAGTCATAATTAAAAAGAAAACCTATGTCATAATGCATTACTCTGTAGATGCCTTCATCTGTGATGTATGGTAACAAACAGGGTTTTGATGCGGTGAACATTGTTAACATAACTAATAAAAAGGAACTTTACATGTTACGATTCAAAGCATTTTGCAATGGCTAAAACCATTGGCAGTCAATACACAAAAGAAACTTGAAGGCAATGCCAGAGAAACAACCAACGAACACAAACCTGTTTGTGAGTTGTGCTTCTGCCTTCGATGCAGTGTCTCTGTTTACACAACTTATGGCCTTGTACACATCATTCTGAAAACTGGAATGATACCCATGAGTCTACCAATTATTCCAACTATTGGAATATTGCCTACCCAATTTCCATGATTTTCTAACAAAGGGTTTACACTATTGTTTGATTGACAGGCATATGTTCTGTACCAGAAAAAAAGCCTTAAATAAAGTTGTGTGGATTTTGATATGGGGCCTGGTTTTCAGTCTGGCTGAGTGAGTGAATGATACCGCAGCAGCAGCTCTCAGTACTCAGACAAGGGTGTGAATATATCTCTGCACAGGGGAAGTGAAGGTCATGTTGAGCAAGGTACGAATGTAATCCTCAAGCCTGTTCAAGCATCTAACAATGTTTTAAAAATTGTGCTTATCCCTTTCTGCAACAGTGAGCTGACAGAATGCCACTGCACAGTACATGCGTACCAAAAATATACAAGGAGAGATAGGGGTTTTCAACCTACATTTCTTTATTTATTACAATATTTCAGTTAGAAATCTGCTGGTCACAGTTGAGGCTGGGATTGAGTAACGAGTCGCCTGACTGCTTCATCACCTGCTCAGGAAGCGGCGCCGTTGCCTTCCCATGAGCCGCTGCTTCGCGGCCTCCCCTACGTCCCCCGTGCCGGGAAAGATTGATTGTGCCCAGATTCTGGGCAGCCAATTCTGGTCTCTTAAGAAATAATCCACTACACTGACAGATGAGGCGAATGTGACATGACACACAAGCCCAGCTCAGCTCTTTCCTCACCTGCCAACTGACACAGTACTGCCAGGTCCACTCCTGGAGAAAGCAGGTTGCTGCTGTGGATGATTCTGCTGGTCACTATGAAGCCCAGTTGAAGGGTCAAACTGTAACATTCAAAGAAATATGGATTGTCATTGTTTGGAGAAGTTACATTGAAATCAAACATTTCTTAAAAGTCAGTTTTATGTTCAACTGCCACTGAATGTGTTTTTGTTTCCTTTCCAAATGGAAGGGCATTGTCATTGTGTGTTCTAGCAATGCCCATAGGGAGGATATTGAAAGCAATGGCGATGCATTCGGTTTATGATTCTGACATAACTCTCTAAGGGCACTAGCTGATTCCCATTCCAATGTAAGCTACAATATTAACATACATCACTATTAGTAATGAAGGAGCTGTCCTTAGCTGTCGTTTTGACAAAACAAAAACAGTGTTGTCAGACACAATAACAAGTCAATTGTTTGTTGCAATGACGGTGCTAAACTGTCTCTCATAGTTGATTAAATCAGCAGAACTGGTGACAGTAATGACAGGTTAGCCAGTTGTGTTCCCCGTTCTACATGAAGATGCAAGCAGCCACTTGGTGTGACTGCGAACTAATGATGTGATTAGGAATCACTTGAATCATCCTTGTAAGAAATACAGAAATACTGTATAGGAAGTAGGGTGCTGAGGACTTTGTTTTGGTGAAATCCATGCTGATTTTGGATGGTTTATAGCATAAGGTGAATAGGTCATCATTTGCATACTGCAGCAAACAGTGCTGATATTGATATTGTACTGCACTCTCGAGGAAGCTTGCAAGGAAGCATTTCGCTACACTGTTTATACCTGCTGTAAACTGTGTACGTGAAAAATGCAATTTGATTTGAACCCATACCATTTATAAAACGGTTATAATGATTTAATCAATCGAATGTAAACATCTCATAATGAATAACCTTTTGAAAGATGATTGGAAGACAAGCGCTTTAATGATGTTCATGTTCAGTGTGTCATTTGATATTTAAATACTCCTTTAGTCTAGGACAGGGGCAGAAAAGAGGCAGCAAAAAACATGTAATTACTGCTATTATTCATCATGACACAGAAATAACCATACAGCCAAACACAGTTTAAAGTGAGCAATAGCAGAAAATGAAATGTCAACCAATAGTAAAATATGGGGAATCCTGTTGCCGATGAATGGAGCCCCATGTCACGATGAGCAGATTGACCACCATGTAACTGTGTGGAGGCTTTTTCATATGATTCATGTATCCAGACATTCTGAAGTCTTTGTTATGGTTTACTTTGACCTTTTTTGCTGTGACTGTGGGCTCTTTTCTGTAGGATGAGATGTCTGAGTGTAGGTGGGTGTGTTGGTGAACCTTAGGGATCTATATTTCGGTAAATGAGAACTGGGTTGAATTCCGGAGACTTACATTTCAAGACTGAATCGATTTTTTTCATTGCCATGGGTATGTCTAGCTCAGAAGAGGGATGGTTTTCCTGGCTGAGTTTGAGAACATGCCAATTAGCTACACTATCAAACACACATTACATACGGATATACCCTTGCAGTTTTAGAATTTATTCATCAATTTCCTTTTTGCTGTGATTTACTGCCTGCTTTGTTCCATACAGTAAAACATGAAAGTTACATACACTGTAATCTCATGATAGTGCTCAAACCATATTTAAGTACTGTCAACATGAATGTAATCCAAATGACTGGTTCACTTATGCAACTTTCCATTTACAAGCTTTTGCAAACTGCCAAAGGGCAGGCAGTTTTACAACTACCCACAGGAAGGTAACATCACAGTATGAGTTTTTGTGTTTTTGTTTGGCCATTAATTTGATACATTTCACACCCACTTTTAATTGCAAGGACTAATTAGTGTGAGAATGGATGGTGGAAACAGAATTCAATTAAATGGTGGATGGTGATTTAATCAGATTTTTTGTTGCGCAAATTCGATAAAAAGGAAATGTTTGATCAGGTTGGCTCACACACACATACACACATGCACACGCACATGCGCACACACACGCACATGCACACACACGCACGCACACACACACACAGAAAGTCACAAATAAACCATCACCACCTAGACAGTGGCCAGGACAGGGGTCTGGGATAGTGAAATGGCTAAGGCTGAGGTGACAGCAAGCAAGGTTCATCAATGCAATTCTCATGGCATAAGAAAAAGATACCTCCACATCCCCTAAAAAAAAAACTACTTCAGTGGCTCTGACATAATTGCCTGATGATGAGAATCAAAAACTAAACGCACACAAATGTAATAAGAAACATCCATTTCAGAACGAGCCGTCTACCAAGGCATTCTTTTTCCGGGCTCGAACACCCAAAGCCTTTAATCTGGTTCCACATTGGGTTGTAATTGCTATAAAAACTGCAGGCTTTAGTTGAGAGCTCATTGTTGAGGTCTCTCACTCTATCGCAGAGCATGCCCTTCGAGGTAATGAAAGCAACCTTTTTAAAACTGGGCAATAACTGCCTCATCATTTCTATACAGAGCATCACTCTCTCTCACCCCTGCCCTCCCTCCCTCCCTCTGTCCATCTCCTCGTCTTTATCTGCCCCTGAGACGATTCGTCATGGATCAGATGAGACCATTTGTCATGGATTAGTGCACTTAAATGTCTGTGTGATAGTGGAAGCAGTCACTGGAAAAGCTTAGGAATCCTATTACACTGCTTTTTATGGCCGGCGGGGGTAAGAGACTAGGGATGGAGGTTGAACTGGCATTTTATTTGAGCTTCATACCATTTCTGTTCTCATACGACAAAGCAGCACTGATTCATCAGAAAGACAGTCCACTTGGAGGAGGAGGTCTGGTTGAAGAAGGACTAGATTGTAAAAGTGGAATGAATATGTTGAACATGTTTAAATTCTTTCCTCTCTCTGTATGTTCACTCAGTGCCCGGTCAGAGCTGCATATTACTCGATTTAATCTTTATACTGATGACTTTGATACCTTCCTTTGCTTTCACCCCATCTTCTTCAATGATTCATTTGTTAGGAAATCTGAACGATTACTCTTGTTTGTGAATCCCTGACTCCAATAATGGAGGTACACATTGCGATAATATCTAGAAAGAGATTGTCACTCTTTCATAATCTTCCTAGGCCTATTCAACACATTTAATTCAGCTGTAGCAAGATTTCAAGATTATTAGTATTTACCTAGCAGAGTTTCCGATCACAGGCTGCTGGTACCTTGATGGGCCTTTTCCCCCTGAGTGAAAAGCGATAGTAGCGGATTAGATCCTGTGTTATCCTTATCTTCTCTGAAGTCAGATAACTGTGTCAGACAGAGAAAAGGTCCTGTTAATCACACAAGGTTTGTTCCTCTACTCCTGTCGTGCAACACACTCAAACTAATAGACCAACTCACAGTTCAGCGGAAAGGGTTTGTCCTCTGCTCTATTTCAGCCTAACCTAGATTTAAACACCCTCATAACATTCTCTGTGGTACTATCCAAGATAACAGTGGTTCTTTCAACTAGATCGTTATAAAAATAAATAATCTGAGAACAAAAAAACAGCATAATGGTCCGTGTATAGTGACAGCAAAATGTGCCCCTTCCCTGCCTGCAACACCAGTATCTAATGTAATCCCTGACTTTTTTGAAAAACACATACTGTCGCCTACCAAATGGAAGCCCATGCAGGGAACAAAATTGTTAATATATAGAACAATGCAAATATCAGCGTTTTTATGCAGCTAATCCACCACCCCCAGCCCTTATTTTATCGTGTGGCTGAACGGAAATAGCTTGGTTGTATTAATGGAGTAAGGAGACACAGGCAGGTAATTGTAATGCAGATACTTTGCACTATCATTTAGAAACACTACAGAGGACGAATGTTACTCATTTGCTGTTTCGTTTGCAGAGAACTCTGCACTCCAGCACCTAATTTACTTAGTGACATTCAGAATTGATTGTCTTAAATGTGTAACAATTTGCCCCACAATCTGTTCACTTCAATGTGAGTTTTGCATACCCTTTCAATGGGGTCACCTTATATTTTAACATTGTTACATCTATGGGCTTTTATGTTTTTCTGTCATGCGTAATGTGTTGTAGCCTATATCATAGGCTATATATTGGATAACGGCACATCATTTGAGCTTTTTGGGGATTGAGCTCATAAAATGTATTTACTGTATGGCTCATCAGAGTCAGGTAGCATCAGACTTGAACTTTCATGCCGATCAAAGCTCTAATCAAATAATATACATTAGAATGACACTTCCGGTTTGGGCGGAAAATACTGGGTTACATGGAGAAAAGTGATTATTCTCCATATGGAACATTTGTAAAATACTGTGTTACATGGAGAAAAGTGATTATTCTCCACATGGAACATTTGTAAAATACTGTGTTACATGGAGAAAAGTGAATATTCTCCATATGGAACATTTGTAAAATACTGGGTTACATGGAGAAAAGTGATTATTCTCCATATGGAACATTTGTAAAATACTGTGTTACATGGAGAAAAGTGATTATTCTCCACATGGAACATTTGTAAAATACTGTGTTACATGGAGAAAAGTGATTATTCTCCATATGGAACATTTGTAAAATACTGTGTTACATGGAGAAAAGTGATTATTCTCCACATGGAACATTTGTAAAATACTGTGTTACATGGAGAAAAGTGATTATTCTCCATATGGAACATTTGTAAAATACTGTGTTACATGGAGAAAAGTGATTATTCTCCACATGGAACATTTGTAAAATACTGTGTTACATGGAGAAAAGTGATTATTCTCCACGTGGAACATTTGTAAAATACTGTGTTACATGGAGAAAAGTGATTATTCTCCACGTGGAACATTTGTAAAATACTGTGTTACATGGAGAAAAGTGATTATTCTCCATATGGAACATTTGTAAAATACTGGGTTACATGGAGAAAAGTGATTATTCTCCACGTGGAACATTTGTAAAATACTGTGTTACATGGAGAAAAGTGATTATTCTCCATATGGAACATTTGTAAAATACTGTGTTACATGGAGAAAAGTGATTATTATCCACATGGAACATTTGTAAAATACTGGGAAAAATATTCAGCCCTAGTCGGTAGCTTATTCTTTAGATGTTTGGGGCTGCTGGTGAAACATAATGAGCAGGCATAATCAAAGTGACACTGGACTAGCTCACCTGCCAGTCTTCAGGGTGTCAATAGCTGGGTTTCCATCCAGTTGGGGACAGATTTTCATGGGAATATTCTAAAATCTGCACAAAAACAATATGCACATTTCAGGGTTTCCTTTAGGAAAATGTAGTGCTGGACAACGTGACAGGGAAGATTTTAATTTTGCCAGACATTTGAGAAATTTACCTGACATCCATATGCATTCAGATCTGGCTTGGAGCAGCCAGTGCCATCAATAAACAAAGGATATTGGCCAAATGAGCCACACTTACTTGTCCTTAAAAACAGCCTAAAACAAATGACAAAAACATTATTCTTTGTGTTTTGATGTGTAGCATATGCAAAACTGTGTAGCCATATTTTTAGGCTACTTTCCTACAAAAAAAGATGGTCTACCTCATGGTCCAACTGTTGGAGATTTGAGTGTGAAATGCATCAGGGCATTGCATGCATAGGCCTATAAGCTTAGGAGTCCACTGTATGATATTAATAAAACAAACATATATATGTATAGCCTATATAAAGGAAGAAAATCTTAGGCTTGTTCACCCATGACTGTGTGGCCAAACACTACTCCAAAACCATCATTGTTTGCTGACGACACAACAGTGGTAGGTAGGCCTGATCACCGACAACGATGAGACAGCCTATAGGTAGGAGGTCATAGACCTGGCAATGTGGTGCCAGGACAAAACCTCTCCCACAATGTGAGCAAGACAAAGCAGGCGGACCGGACAGGCCCGCATTAACATCTACGGGGTTGTAGTGGATCGTATCGGGAGTTTCAAGTTCCTTGGTGTCCACATCACCAATGAACAATCATGGTCCAAACTCACCAAGACAGTTGTGAAGAGGACATGACAACACCTTTTCCCCCTCAGGAAAAGATTTGACATGGGTCCCCAGATCCTCAAACAGTTCTACAGCTGCACCATCGAGAGCATCCTGACTGGTTGCATCACCGCATGGTATGGTAACTGCTCTGCATTTGACCATAAGGCACTACAGAGGGTAGTGCGAACAGGCCAGTACATCACTGGGGCCAAGCTTCCTGCCACCCAGGACCTATAAAATAGGCGGTGTCAGAGGAAAACCCATAAAATTATCAGACTCCAGTCACCCAAGTCACAGACGGTTTTCTCTGCTACCGCACGGCAAGCGGTACCGGAGCGCCAAGTTTAGGACCAAAAGGCTCCTTAACAGCTTCTACCCCCAAGCCATAAGACTGCTGAACAATTAATCAAATGGCCACCAGACTATTTACATTGACCCTCCCTCCATTTGTTTTGTACACTGCTGCTACTCGCTGTTTATTATCTATGCATAGTCACTTCACCCCTACCTACATGTACAAATTACCTCAAATAACCTGTACCCCCGCACACTTACTCGGTACTGGTACCACCTGTATATAGCCTCATTATTGTTATGTTATTGTGTTACTTTTGATTATTTTTTTCTTTTCTTTTATTTGGTAAATATTTTCTTAAGTCTTCTTGAACTGCACTGTTGGTTAAGGGAATATAAGTAAGCATTTCAAGGTAAGGTCTACACTTGTTGTATTTGGCGCATGTGACAAATAAAGTTTGATTTGATTTGAGAGAGATAGAGATGCCGGCGACATGCTACGACACCGACATGCATTTCTTAATGTCAGATGGCTACTGCATCTACTATACAGATAGCAGATGTTTCTGTAGGTGTACAGAAAGAGGCTAATTGGTTAATATTGTGTGCAAAGATAAGCATTATACTATTGGATTATAGGAGGAACTCCGGCAGGTCTGAAACATTCTTCCTCACCTCAAGTTCAACTGTTCGGAGTCAGTTGGACCTCCGTTGCACACTGCCTTCATATCATAGGCTTGCAGTAGCTAAAGCTTAATTACAGCCACACCAAACCTTCATAAAAAGTTATAAACTTTATTAGGGTAATATAAAAACTCAAGCCATTGTTTATAGGGAAAATATGAGCTGTCAGTCATATTGAAACAAACACAACATTTCATACCGTAATTTGGAACTTAATTTGGCCAAAGAAAATGGCTCAACAGAATGAAACACTTGCGAACTGGTTTAAACATTCACAAAAGGTTTGAACAAGTTATATTGCAGAAATGACCAACAAAGGCAAGTGCCTACCATACCCAACAAATGATAGAAATAGGCTAAGGTTATTTATTCATCTTAAACTAAATATGGAGCACACAATTAAAAAGACTCAACTGTAGTAAACAAAACACATTAAATAACTGGTTTCGATGAATAAATAGGCTTACAATAATAAATACATTTAAGTTACAACAGTGAATCCTACCTGAATAGGGAGTTGCAAGGTGGCCTGCATTCTTCCTGTTTTTGTTAACTGCAATATTAAAACTTCTGTTAAATTTCCCCTGTGGGCTTTTCACTCTTTTTCCTTCCTTTCCTTCCTTCCATTACTTCAATGAAAAAGGCCTCCATCTTCACAATCATCAGTGGCCTACGCCAAGACTCTTCTGTTGCTCTCTCTCTCCTCAGCAGCAGGTACACTTGCGCGCGAGGCTTGGGAGAATGGTGCTGAAGTGCGAATTCTGGGTATAGGCTATGATAGACAGCCTCTCCTGGACAATTTGGCCTGCTACGACTTTATTTATCGGGCTTTTCATTTTTTTATCTGCCAAATGCAGGCAAATACCAGCAGAGGGAAACCCAGGAGCATTTCCCCATCAGCGTTGTTTCCATCAAATTGACTTGTTGCAGATAAAGGTCTGTACGTAAAAATATAAGTAAAATGTAAAATGGGTTCCCATAGCATTTTCAACTCTAGGCATACAAATTGTATACTGTAGGTGTAGCGAATGTACCCACTCTGGTACTGGCATGTGTGCTCTTGCCAGCAATTTGCAGATACAGTGCAGGTATAGCCTACGACATGATGAGATTATTATGGACAAAAGTGCAGTATTAATGTCAGCCAGGCATCGATCATCATGACACCAGAATAAGACCCTCGATATGTATTGAAAGGAGCATCAACCTCATCACTGTGTACTTCCACCACCCTGTGAAGTTTGTCATAACTTATTTCATCTGTAGTCTAATAAACTGCATGCTGTCCCATGATGTAGTGACATTTATCAGACATGTAGGCTACTTTACTCCCATAAAAAGGATGGAAACCTGGTTAATGTAGCTGTAATCTAGCTGGAATTATATTTTCGATGAACGTGCGCAAGCCTACAGGAGACTTTTGAAATATCCCAATCAGATTAAACATTGTGCCTGGTTGTGTTATTAAGGCCACATATAAAAAGTAATACATTTAAAAAGTTCAATGATACATATTTTGGCTCTATTGAAGCGTTGAAGTTGAGGTGTGCGAACATTAGCCTCTCGGGTTGGAGAAGAGGCAGAGTGTGTTAAGCTGTCCTAAATAACTGGGCTTGCCGGACATTATTATAGGACGAGGAATGATGATCTCCAACAGACAGAGCATCTCAGTATCAATAGTAAAAATACAGCCAGACTGGCCTGCTAATGTTCCTTTCTAAACTGTCCAGGGGAAACCCACAATGGATCCAAATGGAATGAAACAGTCAAATCACAGGACTTTTGTGCCTTTATTCAAATGAATATTTTCACTGCAGCCTAGAGTAGAATTTTGTACCCACTTGAAAACAATAATGCAAATGATTCATTGCATTTTGGTGTTGTAGGCTAGTCTAGGTAGGATAATTGTATTGTCCCTAAACTAAATCTCTGCCATTTTTTTTTGCTGTATGCCTCATGTCTTCACTGTTCTTTCATGCGCAGTGATGCACCTGGCCTCTCATACCACATAAAAAAGGCAGCAGCCTATCAGCTATCTATCAGCTATTCCTATTTGTTCTTGTCGATTCCTATAAAAAAAATGTATGCAGCTTTGAATTTTTTAATGTGTGGTATGCTTGCTACTTAGCCTATTGCAGATCTGGACAAACAATCCACCTACCACTGTTGTCACTAATTAATGGTGTATAGAGGGCAGGAAATACCATTTGACTGGTAGACTATACTGACCTCTGTGCTATAGCAAAAGTTAACAGATGGAACAGCGTAGTGCATAAGGGAAGTACCAAAACACCTTGATATAGGGAAGGCGCATGCAAGCAGATGAGGATATGTGGCTAGGATGGAAGACATTATATAGTAAAACTTACAAAAGACCTCATGTAAATCAGGGGAAAATACACACTATCATGACCTGCACCCATTAAAAAAACTAAAGTTTGATAACCCTCCCCTATTTTAGATCACCCCTCCCCCCAATAAATTACGATCTGTCCCTAACTAGTGCTTTTTGAACAGCTCTGAGTGCAGGTTAATATTAGACTCCCTTTGCTATGTTCCCTCACTGATGTCCTGACCATACAAGTGGGAATAAATATAGATGTAACAACTCCTATTAAATCTCAGGTATCTTATCGCATTAGGTCTGAATTGATCGTCCCTTGCTCATTGTTCATGTTGTACCAATGAAATATTTAGAGTTAACATCTGTAGCTCTGCCTTTAGAGGCCCAGTGTAGTCAAAACTCAGTTTTTCCTGTGTTTTGTATCATATTGTACAACAGCTGATGAAACTAACAATCTATACAGGACCTTCTAATCAGAAGGTTTGCATGGGCAGAAGTTTCGGCTTGCCTGGTGACATCACCAGGCGGTAAATTGGTTGATAGACCAATAACAAAGAGTTCCAAACCTCTCTGGCAAAAACTGCTAGTTTTCAGTTATCCCCTCCCAATTCATTCCCCTCCCAGACAGTCCTAGTAAAATTTTTGCTTGAGAAATAGTTTTTTTGCTAAAAAGCTATTTTTCACAATTTGAATGGAAAACTACACTACATGGCCAAAATCTGTGGACACCCCTTCAAATTAGTGTATTCAAATCAAATCGAGCACACAGCCATGAAATCTCCATATACAAACATTGGCAGTAGAATGGCCTGTAATGAAGAGCTCAGTGACTTCATAGGATACCACCTTCCCAACAAGTCATTTCGTCTAGACTACCCCCGGTCAAGTGCTGTTATTGTGAAGTTTTTTAAAAATGTTTATTTATTTAACCTTTATTTAACCAGGAAGGGCTCATTGAGATTTAAAATATCTTGTTCAAGAGCATCCTGGAGTGGAGCAGCAAAGGCTCAGTCGTGAAGTGGTAGGCCACACAAGCTCACAGAATGGGACCTCCGAGTGCAGAAGCGTGTAGCGTGTAAAAATAGTCTGTCCTCGGTTTTAACACTACCGAGTTCCAAACTGCCTCTGGAAGCAATGTCAGTACAAGAACTTCATGAAATGGCCTAGCAGCCGCACACTAGCCTAAGATCACCATACGCAATGCCAAGTGTCTGCTGGAGTGGTGTAAAGCTTGCCACCATTGGACTCTGGAGAAGCTGTTCGACGAGCAGGTGTCCACATATTGTATTAGAGTAAGGTATTTAATTGTTTCCCCAGAAATAATTTGATATTATATTATATTTGATAAAAATGTCTGCATTAGACCTTTAAAGTCCTTGTCTGGGTTCTCATCATCCTACCCTCCACAGTCAGGAAACAATACCTGCATAACACTGCATCTATATTTTAGAGTGAAATAACCTCTCTCACATGTACAGATGTACTATCTAAATTCGATTAGTTTCTCACAGTAGGAAAATAATCCCGCAAAAACAAAACATGTGAATTATAATGTGGATCAAAATTAATTTACATTTTGTAGGGGTTGATACATTTTACTTTAGGGAAAACCAAGTCTGAAATGTTTAAGTGGAAATTCCTGCTGTGATAATAACATTAAACATTATATATGCATTACAATAAATATGCATTACAGGGTTAAATATATGGATTTGATTTGCTTTTGAATAACACCTTTGTCACAAGGAGAGATTGAAAGTATGTCTAAATTGTCTACCAGGCTGCTCTATCAGGGTGAGAATAAGTCTTGTGAGATGTGCCTGGTACCTGGCCATATCTGTGGTAGTTTGCAGACAGAGGCAGTGTTGCATTGTCTCATCACCACCTTATCGGCCAGGGAGACACTTGATAATGCAGTGAGAGATGTAGCAGAGAGGGAAAGCACCTGCTCTACACTATTCATCACATCTTCTCAACAAACATGACTGTATCTAAATGAATACAGGCCCGATTAGATACAGTAGCCAGACGACAGAGAAATGCTAGATACGACATTGACAACTGTCATGACAACGGTCATCGAAATTGTTAAAAGGTTTAAAACACGATTCAAATAAATGCTAAATTTGATCAATGACTGAAAATACTCCCAACTTTAATAATGTTTAAATATCAATCAGATATTGACTGAATTATAGCCCATAAAACACTGTACTGGTATGGAGAAATAATACATGTTCAGGCAGTTCGTTGGGAATTCAGGTGTTCAATGTATTGTGTCATTTCACTTTCTTTTCTTATTATGCATTCATATATACATTTTCTTCGTGTATCAGGAATTTAAAAAAATACTTTGTTATAAAATAAAGAAAATATTATGTGCATATATACAATGGGTGGATTTACATACATTAATACAATAATGTAAAGAGGGAGAACAGGGCTGCAACCACCCAAAACAGCTATAGGCCTACTTGCTCTGTCGACCCTACCTGCTCTGTCTAGGCCTACCTGCTCTGTCTACCCTACCTGCTCTGTCTAGGCCTACCTGCTCTGTCTAGGCCTACCTGCTCTGTCTACCCTACCTGCTCTCTCTAGGCCTACCTGCTCTGTCTACCCTACCTGCTCTGTCTAGGCCTACCTGCTCTGTCTAGGCCTACCTGCTCTGTCTACCCTACCTGCTCTGTCTAGGCCTACCTGTTCTGTCTACCCTACCTGCGCTGTCTACCCTACCTGCTCTCTCTAGGCCTACCTGCTCTGTCTACCCTACCTGCTCTGTCTAGGCCTACCTGCTCTGTCTAGGCCTACCTGCTCTGTCTACCCTACCTGCTCTGTCTACCCTACCTGCTCTGTCTAGGCCTACCTGCTCTGTCTACCCTACCTGCTCTGTCTAGGTCTACTTGCTCTGTCTAGTCCTACCTGCTCTGTCTAGTCCTACCTGCACTCACTTGCGCTGTGTAGACTGCCTAATTAAATATATTCATTACTATTGTTGTCTATTCTCTTGCATTAGTGTGTCAAGAGAAGGATACCCATAATTTAAAATGTAAATGCTGGGCTCTAGATTACAGCTATCTATACATTTTACATACTTTACATTAGTTGCAAGATCAGACACATTATCAGTGCTCCTTTTCAGAAGTTGCCTTTTACATCAGAACTTTTTTCAGTTGCCCAAAACATCAGCATCCACCAAAATATACTGATCTTCTTGTGATGTAACCGTTGTGACAGTGTGCTAAGTCCCAGACAAAGCATTCTTATAGATGGGTCGGCAGGGTAGCCTACTGGTTAGAGCGTTGGACTAGTAACTGGAAGGCTGCAAGTTCAAACCCCTGAGCTGACAAAGTACAAATCGTTCTGCCACTGAACAGGCAGTTAACCCACTGTTCCTAGGCTGTCATTGAAAATAAGAATTAGTTCTTAACTGACTTGCCTAGTTAAATAAAGGTAAAAAAACAATAGATAAAAGACAGAGACATTAAGACCATTTCAGCCATTATCGGAGTGTGTTTGACAGGTCATTACTACAGGGAAAAAAATAATGGCACAATCAGGAGTGGGAAAGAGTCACCAGAGTAAAATGAAAGCAATCAATCCAGTGAGATTTAAGTGACAAGTGGATTTTGGCACCCCTCAAACACAGGAAATTGATGGCTGAAAAGAAGAGATCCTCAGGTGGGTGGGGCATGTGTGTTGCTATAGAGTCCTTCAAAACAAGCATTTTCTGAAAGAACCTTTTGTCCCAAAACTCAATGTACGTACCTCCAGATGTTCACGGAAGACATTGAAGGTTGAAGACATCAGGGCTTTGGATACATACAGGGCTTGTCTAACAGAGAGGTATACAGTGGCTTGCGAAAGTATTCCCTCCCATTGCCATTTTTCCTATTTTGTTGCCTTACAACCTGGAATTATATATTTGGGGGGTTTGTATCATTTGATTTACACAACCTGCCTACCACTTTAAAGATGCAACATCTTTTTTTATTATGAAACAAACAAGAAATAAGACAAAAAAAACTAAACTTAAGCAGTCATAACTATTCACCCCCCCCAAAGTCAATACTTTGTAGAGCCACCTTTTGCAGCAATTACAGCTGCAAGTCTCTTGGGGTATGTCTCTATAAGCTTGGCACATCTAGCCACTGCGATTTTTGCCCATTCGTCAAGGTAAAACTGCTCCAGCTCCTTCAAGTGGGATGGGTTCCGCTGGTGTACTGCACACTTTAAGTCATACAACAGATTCTCAACTGGATTGAGGTCTGAGCTTTGAATTGGCCATTCCAAGACATTTAAATGTTTCTCCGTAAACCACTCATGTGTTGCTTTAGCAGTATGCTTAGGGTCATTATCCTGCTTGAAGGTGAACCTCCGTCCCAGTCTCAAATCTCTGGAAGACTGAAACAGGTTTCCCTCAAGAATTTCCCTGTGTTTAGCGCCATCCATCGTTCCTTCAATTCTGACCAATTTCCCAGTCCCTGCCGATGAAAAACATCCCCATGGAATGGTAGTCCCGGGGTGATGAGAGGTGTTGGGTTTGCGCCAGATATAGCGTTTTCCTTGATGGCCAAAAAGCTACATTTTAGGATTTAAAGGTGCTCCTTGGGATGTTCAAAGTTTCTGATCTTTTTTTATAACCCAACCCTGATCTGTACTTCTCCACAACTTTGTTCTGACCTGTTTGTAGAGCTCCTTGGTCTTCATGGTGTCGCTTGCTTGGTGGTGCCCCTTGCTTTGTGGTGTTGCAGACTCTGGGGCCTTTCAGAACAGGTGTATACATACTGAGATCATGTGACACTTAGATTTTACACAGACAGACTTTATTTAACTAGTTATGTGACTTCTGAAGGTAATTGGTTGCACAAGATCTTATTTAGGGGCTTCATAGCAAAGGGGGTGAATACATATACATGTCATTTTTTTCATTTCACTTCACCAATTTGGACTATTTTGTCCATTACATTAAATCCAAATAAATATCAATTTAAATTACAGGATGTAATGCAACAAAATAGGAACAACGCCAAAGGGGATGAATACTATTGCAAGGCACTGTACATGTCAGCACAATACATTAAACATGATAACGTACAGTTGGTGCACAGATTGAGAGACAAATTGGAGTAATCAAGGTGACAGACAGTGACACATTGAGTATGGCTTTGCACATTCTTGCCTGCATCTAGCTGACCTGGGGTGTAATTTTTAGGCCAAATTTGCCATTTTATAACTAAAACAAAAGTTTATTTTGGACAAATTCATCCTCGTTTTGTTCCATTTAAGAAAAGTTTTGCATCAGAATTGGCAGAATGAATACATCCCTGATCACCTCCACACTCAGTTCACTTTCATAGCAGCCACATACAGCATCATTACTTTGCTTGTTGTATAATTCCTTCTCGCATCAACGCGCTCACCTTTTCCCTTCGCTTGTGGACTTCAGTGCACAACACCACAGCTACCTGTGACCAGGTGCAAAAACCTCTCCAGCCCAAACCTTCATACCATATCCGCTAACTGCTTCACAGCCTACATCATTGCCACCAGTTTAGCTAACGTCATAGTCAACAAACTATAACTAACGCATTAGTAAACCCACAATCCAATCTATTTCTACAATTACACAGTACAGTGTACAGCAAGCAGTTACACCAGTGGCAATAAATTAATAAAACCAAAGCTTATCTTGACTTGGAAGAGTTGCAGTGTTGGAAAGCCTTAGACATTTAGCTAACATAAATAGCATTCTCTCTGATTGAGTCAGGTTTTTGAGTAGGCAAAATCAGTTGCATTAGCTAAGTAAGTGAAAGGTAAACCAAGAAGAAGAAAATAATACAACGAAATATAGCTAGCACTGCCTCAACTGTTTCTCCTTAATGTTTTGTTCAAAACTGTTCAACTACTGTCTTTCTCTCTCTTTGAGTCAACTACTCACCACAATGCTTTCAGTAATTGGAAGGAAGGAAGGAAGGAAGGAAGGAAGGAAGGAAGGAAGGAAGGAAGGAAGGAAGGAAGGAAGGAAGGAAGGAAGGAAGGAAGGAAGGAAGGAAGGAAGGAAGGAAGGAAGGAAGGAAGGAAGGAAGGAAGGGGGTTAGAAAGCAGAGGTGGGAATCACTGGTTTAATCGAGAAAGGGAGTATCTGCTCCAGAAATGATAATTTCATACAGGTCATGGTCCCTGCCCTGACACTGTGACTGTGTGTGTGTGTTTGTGTGTGTGTTTGTGTGTGTGTGTGTGTGTGTGTGTGTGTGTGTGTGTGTGTGTGTGTGTGTGTGTGTGTGTCTGTAGGCTCCCGAGAAACAGTGTGTGACGGTGGCAGCTGTGTGTGTCATAGCGTTCTGCCTTGGGCTGACATCCACAGATAGGAAATATTCCATCTCCAGTCACGCTACTGAGATGTGTCACCATGTTAGAACTTCTCTTAACTGATCTGCTGCTTTCTTTGTGTTCATCTATTTTTATCTATTATCTATTTGGCCAGGAATTCCAACAAAAAGCTCCCTCTGTTCACCAAGTATTCCTAAAGGCACCGTCATATGTTCCACAATTTACCACAGAAGATGCAGAAACAAACCGTTATCTACAGGAACAAGTTCTTTTTTAATCCTGTGAACCGTTGCCTTAGTGTACTGTGGCTAAGAGCCACCTGCTCAGCGCTTGAACGTCCACCTTGTGGCAGAGGTTGAGAACATCCCCAGCAAGTCTGGAATTAGCCTGAGCACCACTTGAACGCAGAATCAATGAATGAGATTTAAATTAAACGTAGAAGATGAAAGCCCTTCACCCTGCGTAGCAGATGCTATCCAGTAGACAGCCGCTGAACGGGCCACTGCCTGAGACGAGCAGGAGGGATTCAGCCGGGGAGCTCTTCCTCATTTTCTGGGTGATGTGGGCTAATGGTAGTGATATTGGGTGGAGAATACAAGCTCTCATAAGGTCTTAAAGGCTATGGCGAACATAACAGTCCATCCCAGGGAGGATTGGATGCAGAGGAGGATGAGCCATTGTCCCTTTCAGACCATCACTTCCTATGTGAGGCCACTCAGGAGAGCTGCTCTTGTGGCAGTAATGATAATGGAAACAATATGATAGTGTACTGAGTTACCTTATCATACATATGTGATTATAATATACTGCCTTATGTATGGAATGGAATGGTGAAGCAACATATTGTTTTCTGATAGATAAAACATGTAAAATGTGGGTTTTGAGATGGAATAGAAACATTTTAATATGCAAAATGTGTCAATCAAAGAAACGGATATATTGACCTAAAAGACGAGGCACATCTTAGGAAACATATTTTTTTATTTTTTCATTGAGAACCAGACATGTTTACCATTCCCCTGCCTCCCTGTGTCATTGTGTCTCTGTGTGTCTACAGAGCACTAGATTGGATTTGTGATTTCTGTTTGTGGACTCTCGTCTCCTGATCTGGCTGAGAAGCAAACGTGGAGCAAGAAGCTAGACATTTGCTTGGCTGGGGGATGATTTGGCAGATCAATCCCTTTCCCCTGTACGATGACCACTATTTATCATTGTTTACCCGGCCGCCACTTGTGAGATGCTAGGTGCCATTCGTTCCCAGAATGCCTTTCTGATCAGCCATTTGCATCTTCCCACCCGCCTGCCCCGCCTGCCGCGCCGCCTGTGTCTGTGTTGGAGCCCAGTCTGCTCTGCTCTGATGCATTCGCTGTGTACCAGCCAGACAGATGGCACTCATTTGATCAGGGAGACACAGCAATGTCCGGTAGGGAGTGTGGCTAAACGACTGGCTGTCATTGGTCCTTAAGAGCAGGCCGTTCTCTCAGCCTGCCTGTCAGTAAATAGTACGTTAACCTTTTTAAAAACATGCCATCCCATTGCCACTTGTGATGTGCTGAGCGTGAATTTGATGTCACTCAGCTCCAATCTTCTATTCCATAGTTGGGTCTAGTCAAGGACCGGCTGATTTCTCTCCTGTAGGGTGTGTCTCTGTGCTCTCTCTCGGTGACAAAGATGTGTGTGTGCGTGTGTGCGCGGGTTCGTGTGTTTGTGCACGTTTGTGCATGCATGTGTGTGGAAAATGGTACTGGCTGGAGAGCAGGTCCCCTGCCACTACTCATGGGGGTGACTGGCACACCTCGCCCCTCCTTGTCCATCTATGCCCACCTTGTCCAGACAGCTTCCTCCTCCCCTGAAATCTATCCAGCCTGGGAGCGCAGGCCTGGCCTCACTCAATTCATCTGTAGGGCCATTACAATAGACTTGTGTTATGGTGTTACAATGGCCTTTAAGATGAACAATCAGGAGTGGTACCATCAGATGAAACAATTCCCAGAAGATAAACTAGGCCTGCCATAAATTGAGCAGCATTCTCACCTGTATCTGGCATCTCAACATCTCAGTGTGTTCTGATTACTTATTAAACCAGACGCCTACACTTTCTATTTAATGGACGGTTGCTTGTAGCAATAGACAACAGTTCAGTTTAACATCATGCAGGGAGCTGTAGGATTACAATTTCACATCATATTACACAATCTTCTCTGCTAAATGTGCACATTCTAATTCCCCAGAATAAGTAGATCAGATATGTAAACAAATGGTCATATCTTGGTGATACCGTATGTTCTATCAGTATCAACATCTGTTTCTCTCATGTCGCTGGCAGAGACATTTTCAGGATCATATTCAGCCCTTATCTCATCTCACTCCCAAAACCATTTTTAGAAGTTTCGACTTTAAAGGCAGGAATTTCCTCATCCCCTCCCCCTCAGATATAAGATTACACGTTTCACCCTGAGCAATAGACAGAAACTAATCTGTTGTGCATGTAAGAAATGTATCTGTGCTGTGGAAATGACAGCTCTGATGGCCTAAGTCCTGATATTAGGTATTTAATGGGCCAGTAGAAAGCCAGTCTGGCTGTGAACTGTGAACCCATGCAACACTTAGAGCACATGAGGATAGTAATGCGCTGTCTGCCTCATCTCATCACACTGGGTTTATCCATCAGACAATCATGAATGGGCCTATCTCCAGGATGGGTGGTGGGTGAGTGTCTACCTATCTATTATGCAACTGTTGTATAGCAGCTAGTATGGGCTCCTATTTATTGGCCAAACCTTCAGAGGAATCCACTCCAGACATTGAGGCTATTCTGAGTAGTGAAAGCGTAACATGCCAAACTACTGTACGTGTAACTGTCAAACATATCTATCTCGCATAATATCTCCTTTTATCTGCCTTTTATTTGATAATTCATTGGTTTTACTAAGATGGGAGATATTTTCCCCCTGAAGTCAAATCTCGTTCAGGTCCCCCTAGAGTGATTATCAGTATGCATTTGTGTGTGTGTGTGTGAAAGAGAGAGTGTGTGTTTATTTGTTTGTGTGTATGGCATGCCTATTGATCATGAATTATGACATAATTAGAAAATGAATGGCACAATGAGATTCATTTCCATTAGGTCTTATAGTACATTATAAACTGGGTGGTTTGAGCCCTGAATTCTGATTGGCTGACAGCAGTGGTATATCAGACCATATACCACGGGTATGACAAAACATGTATTTTTACTGCTCTATTTACATTGGTAACCAGTTTATAATAAACTGAGCAAAAAAATAAACGTCCTCTCAATCTTGCAGGAAATCACGCACAGAATGAGCAGTATGGCTAGTGGAATTGTCATGCTGGAGGGTCATGTCAGGATGAGCCTGCAGTAAGGGTACCACACGAGGGAGGAGGATGTCTTCCCTGTAATGCACAGCGTTGAGATTGCCTGCAATGACAACAAGCTTAGTACGAGACCATGATGGACCCTCCACCTCCAAATTGATCCCGCTCCAGAATACAGGCCTCGGTGTAATGCTCATTCCTTCGACGATAAACGTGAATCCGACCATCACCCCTGGTGAGACAAAACCTTTACTCATCAGTGAAGAGCACTTTTTGCCAGTCCTGTTTGGTCCAGCGACGGTGGGTTTATGCCCATAAGCAATGTTGTTGCCGGTGATGTCTTGTGTCTTGCCTTACAACAGGCCTGCAAGCCCTCAGTCCAGCCTCTGTCAGCCTATAGCGGACAGTCTGAGCACTGATGGAGGGATTGTGCGTTCCTGGTGTCACTCGGGCAGTTGTTGTTGCCATCCTGTACTCGTCCCGCAGATGTGATGTTCTGATGTACCGACCATGTTCAGGTGTTGTTACACGTGGTCTGCCACTGCGAGGATGATCAGCTGTCCCTCCTGTCGCGCTGTCTTAGGCGTCTCACAGTACGGACATTGCAATTTATTGCCCCGGCCACATCTGCATTCCTCATTCCTCCTTGCAGCATGCCTAAGGCACGTACATGCAGATGAGCAGGAACCCTGGGCATCTTTCTTTTGGTGTTATTCAGAGTCAGTAAAAAAGGTATCTTTAGTGTCCTAAGTTTTCATAACTGTGACCTTAATTGCCTACTGTCTGTAAGCTGTTAGTGTCTTAATGACCGTTCCACAGGTGCATGTTCAAGAATTTTTGGGAAACTGTTGTTAACCCCTTTACAATGAAGATCTGTAAAGTTATTTGGATTTTTACAAATTATCTTTGAAAGACAGGGTCCTGAAAAAGGGACATTAATTGTTTTGCTGAGTTTAGCAATAAGGCACCTCAGTGGTTTGTGGTATATGGCCGAGAGCTGTGTCCAGGCACTCCGCGTTGTGTCGTATGTAAGAACATCACTTAGCCTTGGTATATTGGCCATAAACCACAAACCCCCAAGCTGCCTTATTGCTTAAGTATATTGCAAGATATCGTAAACTCAAATATGATAGTTGTACACACTCAAGTGTTATTATTATGATATAATAATATTAACTATAATTACATTTTAAGTACAGTGGTGTGAACAAGTATTTGATACACTCCCGATTTGGAAGGTTTTCCTACTTACAAAGCATGTAGAGGTCTGTAATTTTTATCATAGGTACACTTCAACTGTTAGAGACGAAATCTAAAACAAAAATCCAGAAAATCACATTGTATGATTTTTAAGTAATGAATTTGCATTTTATTGCATGACATAAGTATTTGATCACCTACCAACCAGTAAGAATTCCGTCTCTCACAGACCTGTAAGAAACCCTCCTGTTCTCCACTCATTACCTGTATTAACTGCACCTGTTTGAACTCGTTACCTGTATAAAAGACACCTGTCCACACACTCAATCAAACAGACTCCAACCTCTCCACAATGACCAAGACCATTGTAGACCTGCACAAGGCTGGGATGGGCTACAGGACAATAGGCAAGCAGCTTGTTGAGAAGGCAACAACTGTTGGCGCAATTATTATAAAATGGAAGAAGTTCAAGATGACAGTCAATCACCCTCGGTCTGGGGCTCCGTGCAAGATCTCACCTCATGTGGCATCAACGATCATGAGGAAGATGAGGGATCAGCCCAGAACTACACGGCAGGACCTGGTCAATGACCTGAAGAGAGCTGGGACCACAGTCTCAAAGAAAACCATTAGTAACACACTACGCTGTCATGGATTAAAATCCTGCAGCACACGCAAGGTCCCCCTGCTCAAGCCAGCGCATGTCCAGGCCCGTCTGAGGTTTGCCAATGACCATCTGGATGATCCAGAGGAGGAATGGGAGAAGGTCATGTGGTCTGATGAGACAAAATATAGCTTTTTGGTCTAAACTCCACTCGCCGTGTTTGGAGGAAGAAGAAGGATGAGTAGAACCCCAAGAACACCATCCCAACTGTGAAGCATGGAGGTGGAAACATCATTCTTTGGGGATGATTTTCTGCAAAGGGGGTTTAAACAGCTACTTGAATTCATCTAAATGCATGGGGTGCATGGCTAACTCACCTGCTTTTTGGTAACTATTAGCCGGCAAGTGTATTAGTGTATTAACTACATGAGTTGAGTACATGTCACGTTCTGACCTTTATTTCCTGTGTTTTGTATTTAGTTAGTATGGTCAGGGCGTGAGTTGGGTGGGCAGTCTATGTTTGATTTTCTATGATTTGGGGTTTTCTATGTTTCGGCCTAGTATGGTTCTCAATCAGAGGCAGGTGTCATTAGTTGTCTCTGATTGAGAATCATACTTAGGTAGCCTGGGTTGCACTGTTTGTTTGTGGGTGATTGTCTATGTTGATGGCTTGTTTCAGCGCAGCTCACATTAGCGTCACGGTTGTTATTTTGTTTACTACTTTGGTATAGTGTTTCAGTGTTCAGTTCTTTCTTTATTAAACATTCAACATGAACACATATCACGCTGCATATTGGTCCTCCGATCCTTCTCGCCTCTCCTCTTCAGATGAAGAGGAGGACGACCGTGACAGTACATTAATTGAAGTGTATTATTGCTGTGCAAAAATACAGATGATTATTTTATTCACATTTTTTAAAAACTTATACTGGATTTGGGTTTACTTAGCATTGCGCAGCAGCCTACCCAATCAACTGTAGCCAAAAGCCAACCTGCCAGCTAAAGCAACACACTTTAACTGTGCTTAATTAAGGTAATTTTGACAGCAGGTGCTTTGGAAGCTTGAGTATTTACGCTAGTTAAGCTTGACAGGGGTAATGTATAAACACATAAACAGACATTGCAGTGAGGCCTATAATTGAACACTACCAGTGACTGTACACAGGTAATTGTTTTAGTCATTTTATGTAGCGCCTCTCTCACGCTGAGCAAGGTGACAACAGCCAATGTCACCTTCTCACACACTGACACACCTATCATCCCACTCAAATCAACCAGTGCACTCTCAACAGCGTAGGGGAAATGTACTTATTTATATTCTAAATACATTTACACCTCATTAATAACACATTTGATGACGTTTGAAGTTGAATAATAACATTTTTATCTCTCCCTTTGAGCGCTTCTAAACCTCAAAAAGCTTTATCAATGAATCGGGGCCCTATCCTCCTGTTGAGTCAATCTATTTAACGGTTTGTGTGAATCAAACACTGCGGTTTAGAAGGAACACAGGATTGAGTCCTTTGACCACAGCTTGTTGATTGGTTGGTTCTTGCATGCGTATTTGAGCTGCAAAAATAGGGTGTGTTTTGTGGGAGGAAACACAGCGGGATCAGGTGAGAAACGTTTGAGTCTCGTTTTTCCCCCACCTGTTGCAAACTTACACCCACGTTTGAGTCTCGTTTTCCCCCACCTGTTGCAAACTAACACCCACGTTAGAGTCTTGTTTTTCCCCCACCTGTTGCAAACTTACACCCACGTTTGAGTCTCGTTTCCCCCCACCTGTTGCAAACTTACACCCACGTTTGAGTCTCGTTTTCCCCCCACCTGTTGCAAACTTACACCCACGTTTGAGTCTCGTTTTCCCCCCACCTGTTGCAAACGTACACCCACGCTAGAGTCTCGTTTTTCCCCCACCTGTTGCAAACTTACACCCACGTTTGAGTCTCGTTTTCCCCCCACCTGTTGCAAACTTACACCCACGTTTGAGTCTCGTTTTTCCCCCACCTGTTGCAAACTTACACCCACGTTTGAGTCTCGTTTTTCCCCCACCTGTTGCAAACTTACACCCACGTTTGAGTCTCGTTTTCCCCCCACCTGTTGCAAACTTACACCCACGTTTGAGTCTCGTTTTTCCCCCACCTGTTGCAAACTTACACCCACGTTTGAGTCTCATTTTTCCCCCACCTGTTGCAAACTTACACCCACGTTTGAGCCTGTCGCAGAGACAGGAGTTGGTGACATGGCTCAGTGCTAATGCCAACCTCACCCTCTCTCTCCTGTGTAAACTCTCATCTCGCTTCCCCGCTGGGAAAAAAGAATGAAACAAATAAAGAAGAAATACTGGGAAACTCTCAGAGGTATAGCAACGTCTGTTATCCGTGAGTTCCATCATCACTTAATTAGTTGATATAAAACTAATCTAACCGCACACACATACCAGGAAGACTATAATAAGACAGTATTCTCTTGACATACCCTCTGAGGACTGAGCTGGGTTATCTGTACAGCTAGTATTGTAGCCGCAGGCTATACACATCACTCTCTCGCTCTGTATCTCTCTATGAATCTCTCTCTCTATCTCTCGCTCTGTTCTCCAGTGTACTCTCATTACATGGGCCCACTGCATGTTCCCAAGAGCACACCCGTTAAACATTTCCAAAGGATTGATATTACTATGGTACATTACCGGATGGAGGAACAGTCATTGCAGTATGTAGAGATACAATAGTATTTGTAGAGAAGGCTTGGATCATGTCAATACACCAGTGGCTATAGGGAGTCCATAGGGATACAATAGCATAGTTATGTAAACAAAGATATACAGTGAGAGAAAAAAGTATTTGATCCCCTGCTGATTTTGTACGTTTGCCCACTGACAAAGAAATGATCAGACTATAATGTTAATGGTAGGTTTATTTGAACAGTGAGAGACAGAATAACAACAAAAAAATCCAGAAAAACGCATGTCAAAAATGTTATAAATTGATTTGCATTTTAATGAGGGAAATAAGTATTTGACCCCCTCTCAATCAGAAAGATTTCTGTCTCCCAGGTGTCTTTTATACAGGTAATGAGCTGAGATTAGCAGCACACTCTTAAAGGGAGTGCTCCTAATCTCAGTTTGTTACCTGTATAAAAGACACCTATCCACAGAAGCAATCAATCAATCAGATTCCAAACTCTCCACCATGGCCAAGACCAAAGTGCTCTCCAAGGATGTCAGGGACAAGATTGTAGAACTACACAAGCCTGGAATGGACTACAAGACCTTCGCCAAGCAGCTTGGTGAGAAGGTGACAACAGTTGGTGCGATTATTCGCAAATGGAAGAAACACAAAAGAACTGTCAATCTCACCTCGTGGAGTTGCAATGATCATGAAAACGGTAAGGAATCAGCCCAGAACTACACGGGAGGATCTTGTCAATGATCTCAAGGCAGCTGGGACCATAGTCACCAAGAAAACAATTGGTAACACACTACGCCGTGAAGGACTGAAGTCTTGCAGCGCCCGCAAGGTCCCCCTGCTCAAGAAAGCACATATACATGCCCGTCTGAATTTTGCCAATGAACATCTGAATGATTCAGAGGACAACTGGGTGAAAGTGTTGTGGTCAGATGAGACCAAAATGGAGCTCTTTAGAATCAACTCAACTCGCCGTGTTTGGAGGAGGAGGACCCCAAGAACTTCATCCCCACCGTCAAACATGGAGGTGGAAACATCATGCTTTGGGGGACAGGGGGACAGGACAACTTCACCGCATCAAAGGGACAATGGACGTGGTGTTGTATTGTGTTGTGTGGTTTTATGTTGTATTGTGTTGTGTGGTGTCCTGTGGTGTTATGTTGTGTTGTGTTGGGTGGTGTTTTGTTGTGTTGTGTTCTGTGGTGTTATGTTGTATTGTGTTGTGTGGTGTCCTGCCGTGTTATGTTGTGTTGTGTTGGGTGGTGTTATGTTGTGTTGTGTGGTGTTATGCTGTACTGTGTGGTGTTGTGTTGTCTGGTGTAATGTTGTGTTGTGTGGTGTCCTGTGGTGTTATGTTGTATTGTGTTGTGTTGTGTGGTGTCCTCTGGTGTTATGTTGTATTGTGTTGTGTGGTGTTATGTTGTGTTGTGGTGTCCTCTGGTGTTACGTTGTGTTGTGTGGTGTTATGTTGTGTTGTGTGGTGTTATGTTGTGTTGTGTTGTGTGGTGTTATGTTGTGTTGTGTTGTGTGGTGTTATGTTGTGTTATTTTGTGTGGTGTTGTGTTGTGTGGTGTCCTGTGGTGTTATGTTGTGTTGTGTGATGTGGTGTTGTGTTGTGTGGTGTTATGTTGTGTGGTGTTATGTTGTGTTGTGTTGTGTGGTTTCCTCTTGTGTTATGTTGTATTGTGTGGTGTCCTCTTGTGTTATGTTGTGTTGTATTGTGTTGTGCCTTGGCCTGGGTATGGTAATGAGTTCCTACAACAGGCAGGGAGTCAGGCGAGCCAACCCTGTTTCTCATATGCCAGGGGTGTCAAACTCTGTATTTAGCCCCTCATTCACGCCAGTACACTGGTCTAAATCCAATTTATCAGCAGTAATAGACTAGTGAAATTGTCTCCTTAGAATCTAACTCAAGTACTGGGCAGACTAAGCAGAAATGGAAGGGAAACATGAGGCACTTCATTGACTACAGCACAGGCAATAGCAGATCAGTTTATAGTCTAAATTATAAGATCTGCTCTTAAACATACTCAGCTCAGGGTGGGGGTGTCTTATCCCAGTAGATTACAGATGATGTTATTGCCCTGTCCTACAGTGTCAGAGAGCAGTGGATGGGTCACAGGGAGTCGTGAGCGATGCAGTGGAGATATCAGAGCCATCCCATTTCCTCTGGCTCTCCCTGTTTCCCAGGGTTGAACCACGACGGTCACACTGTGTATGATGTGGCTCAACAACAACTAGTCAATTGTCACTCATTTTATCTGAAGGACAGCAGCATACTGGGGGCAGTGTTCATCTCTGCTGGGCTGCCATAAGATCAGAGGGTGGTGTGTGTGTGCGCGTACGTGCGTGCGTGTTTGAGTATATTTGAGATAGGCGGCATAGAGGGGTGGAGGTGTGTTGATGACTAGGATATAACCGTCCATCATGGGTCATTTCAACATTTCTCTTCCTCCATCCTCTCCCTCCCTCTCTCTCTTTCTATCAGACTAAAAAGGCTGTACATTTTCCACAGCCATGACGCATTTGTTTTGTTTGGATGGTCCTCTGAACATTGCTCTCTGGATGTCTATTCCAAGAGCACTGTAGCACAGGTAATGACCTCTCTATTCTCTATTCTCATCTGTTGCTCAGCTAGGGAGCAGGTGGACCACCATGATTCTTCACTCCCTGAGGTTATAATAACCCATAATGGTCCACGGGCATGTAGCTACAGCCCTCAATGCACCTCAATGCACATCAACACCTTCAGATACTCCTCTATATACACAATGTATGTCCACAGAGGTCAATACCATGCATTCTATGTTCAGGCTTTATTCCTCTATTGCCATTAGTTTTCATTTCTATAATAATATTTTTTTTGCATTAAGGGAATGGAGTTATCAGGCCAGCGGACCACTGAGTGTACTGTGTCCATCATCTGGTCGACTCTCATCCGCGTGGGTGGCACCTAGCGGTCAACCAGTTCTGCCTGTTGACTGGCCAAGACTTCTTCTTCTCTAGCAAGGGAATCCTTCTGTCCTCTCGCCTCGGCTCACCCTCTCCTCTCTTTACCTCCCTTCACGCTCCACTAGCCAGGCCTCTTAAAGACTCTTCTCTCCATCCGTTTATCCCCTCTCTCTCTCTCTCTCTCATCCAGGCATAGCTCTGGGGAACTTCCCCTCATGATTTTTTAATCACAGCCATATCTCAGGACTCGGGGCTGAGGTAAATGCATTTTGTGTGATCAATGTTTTCTGACTTCACATCTCGTTGTAATCAGGGTATCATCTGTCGTCACCGTGCTGGTGAGTCAGAGAGAGAGCTCTGAGCCTGGTAGTCTGATCCCTGAGCTCCTGCTGCTGCTGAGGCATTAGCTCAACCCAGGTTCCCTGTACTGGTGTCATAGTGTCAGTGTCCTACTCAGTGCAGAGAGGGAGACAGCGCTTGGAAGGTGCAGTGTACCTGGGAAGTTGACTTGTGCTACTATGTGGAATCTCATAGCTAAGGAGCAATAGGAGTCAGAAACAGGTACTGTACAGCGCTCGAAGGGATCACACTAAGATTACACCTTGTAAAGAAGGGGTGAGGATGTTGTGTTACCTCTGTGTGAAAAACACTACAACAGTGTCAGAAACCAAGATGGAGCTATTGTTATGAGACAGCTGCTTCACTGACAAGCATCAGTATAACTCACATAGACTGCTCTTTATAGTTCTCTTCTCTCATAATGGCAGCAGTAAGTGTACATTTGTACATTTACTTTGAGGGAAATATTGTCATCTCTGGATCAGAGAGGCGATTATGTTACTGCAGCCTATCACGTTGTTCATATATGAGTCTGCGGTGTGGGTTGGATCAAACGTGTGCTGCAGATCACACAGAATCACACAGATTCACATAGAACCACACAGAACCCAGTGCAGTCCTGAACTCCAGCAGGAGAAGGTCACAGCTCACTTCATTATTAATTGAGCCTGTACTAAGGCTGCAGAGTCTTTAGAAAAGAGAGATAGATAAGTGAGAGAGAGTAGAGAGGAGAGAGAACGACAGAGGATGGAGAGGGGGAAGAGAGTAAGAGTGAGATAGAAAGAGAGATGAGGGAAAGGAGAGAGAGAAAAAATAAAGAGAGAGGAAGATGGAGTGACTCATTCTCCATACATAGATTCCCATCTCAGCCCCACTATTGCATCGTACCCTTACTAAAACCCCTATAGTAGGGCTGGGAATTAGGACCTCACGATACGACATTATGACCATAGTTATGTGCCAATAGGATATGTATTATGACTCACGATTCTATATGTATTGCGATTCGATACATCGATTTTCTTGCGATGTGATGTTCCAAGCATATGGCCCACCATATGTCTGCTGCAGAGAGACAAGAGAGCATGAGAAAACTAGTTTCGATCAGTCAGGGAAATAAAAGGTCTGAAAACATGTTAGCTCACTATTTGAAAAGAAGATAGAGAACAAGCTATAGGATGAAAAATACCAATTAGTGCTCGCTAACGCTACCTACAGTAGTAAACCTTGTTTTCAAATAACTTATCTAGCCCCGCCCCCCTGGGGAGAGTGCAGAAAGGAGAGAGGGAACTCCCTCCCTTCTCCACCTCTACTGAACCCACCTCCACTCAGACCCCTCTCAATTCAAGGCATGGGAAACATATGTTAACATTGCCAAAGCAAGTGAAGTAGATAATAAACAAAAGTGAAATACACAATAAAATTAACAGTAACATTACACTCACAGAAGTTCCAAAAGAGTAAAAACTTTTGTTATATTATGTATATATACAGTGTTGTAATGATGTGCAAATAGTGAAAGTACAAAAGGGAAAATAAATATGGGTGGTATTTAATAATGGTGTTTGTTTTTCACTGGTTGCCCTTTTCTTGTGGCAACAGGTCACAAATCTCGCTGCTGTGATGGCACACTGTGCTATTTCACCCAGTGGATATGGGAGTTTATCAAAATCGGGTTTTGTTTTTTCGAATTCTTTGTGGATCTGTGTAATCTGAGGGAAATATGTGTCTCTAATATTGTCATACATTTGGCAGGAGGGTAGGAAGTTCAGCTCAGTTTCCACCTCATTTTGTGGGCAGTGTGCACATAACCTGTCTTTTATTGAGAGCCAGGTCTGCCTACAGCGGCCTTTCTCAATAGCAAGGCTAAGTTCACTGAGTCTGTTCATAGTCTAAGCTTTCCTTAAGTGTGTCAGTCACAGTGGTCAGGTATTCCGCCACTGTGTACTCTCTGTTTAGGGCCAAATAGCATTCTAGTTTGCTCAGTTTTTTTGTTAATACATTCCAATGTGTCAAGTAATAGTTTTTTTGTTTTCTCACAATTTGGTTGGGTCTAATTGTGTTGCTGTCCTGGGGCTCTGTTGGGTCTGTTTGTGTTTGTGAACAGAGCCCCAGAACCAGTTTGTATAGGGGGAACTCTTCTCCAGGTTCGTCTCTCTGTAGGTGATGGTTTTGTTATGGAAGGTTTGGGAATGGCTTCCTTTTAGGTGGTTGTAGAATTTAAACGCTATTTTCTGGATTTGGATAATTAGCGGGTATCGGGCTAATTCTGCTCTGCAAGCATTATTTGGTGTTTTACGTTGTACACAGAGGTTATTTTGGCAGAATTCTGCATGCAGAGTTTTAATTTGGTGTTTGTCCCATTGTGTGAATTCTTGGTTGGTGAGCGGACTCCAGATCTCACAACCATAAAGGGCAATGGGTTCTATATCTGATTCAAGTGTTTTTAGCCAGATCCGAATTGGTATCTCGATTTGATGTTCCTTTTGATGGCTTAGAAGGCCCTTCTTGCCTTGTCTCTGAGCTCTTTCACAGCTTTGTGGAAGTTACCTGTGGCACTGATGTTTAGGCCGAGGTATGTATAGTTTTTGGTTTGCTCTAGGGCAGGTATTCCCAAACTGCCATCGGGGGTATGCCAAATAAAAAATGTGTATATACTGTAATTATGTTTAAGACCATTTATAGACTATTTATATTTTCCAACGAGGCTATACATTTTCTTACCTGAATAGCCTTGTTTCACTGCCAAAAATACAATTAAACCATCTAGTGTTCAGCGAAATAACAACACAATGTCAAATACAGGTAGCCTAGTCAAATAATTAACATCCAATCACATTAACCGTTACTGTCTCGCGGGAATTCCACTATGTATGTAGCCAAACGTAGCTGCTACTCATTCCATTTGCTCTAAAATGGATAAATGGATAAAAAAGTAAGGCTTGCGTCCATAGAGACACATACCAGCTCTACTGGTAGAACTGCTACTACCAGCAGTACTACACCTGCACCTGTCGACGACAAGTTGTTCTGCTTCCACGAGCACATCCAATGCTAGCATTAAATCTACATTCGTTGTTAGCCCAGCTAGCATGAACACTGAATCTGATGCAGCCAAAGAGCTACTGCCCCATTCCCCGGGAAGCACCGAACAACAGACCGGGACGTTGGACCATCGTAAAGGCGCAAATATGATGAGAACTATATTGATTTGGGGTTCACTTATATTGGGAGTAGTGCCTTTCCTCAGCCACATTGTGTTATATGTGCAAAAGTACTATCTCAGAACTCGATGAAACCTTCACTCTTGCGTAGACACCTTTAGAAACAAACATGCCAATTTGAAAAATAAGGGAGAATTAAGACGACTTTCGAGTAGTAAGACATGTATAAATGCAACAGATACCATTAATAAGAAGGGGCTAGAAGCGTCTTATATGGTGAGGTACCGAGTGGCTAAGACAGGTAAGCCCTAAACTATTGTGGAGGACTTAATTCTTCCTGCTGCCGTGGACACAGACCCCCCTCTCTCTCCACCTCTACTGAAACCACCTCTACACAGACCCCCCCTCTCTCCACCTCTACTGAACAAACCTCTACACAGACCCCTCTCTCTCTCCACCTCTACTGAACCCATCTCTACACAGACCCCCTCTCTCTCTCCATCTCTACTGAACCCATCTCTACACAGACCCCCCCTCTCTCCACCTCTACTGAACAAACCTCTACACAGACCCCTCTCTCTCTCCACCTCTACTGAACCCACCTCTACACAGACCCCCTCTCTCTCTCTCCATCTCTACTGAACACAACTCTTCACAGACCCCCCTCTCTCTTTCCATCTCGACTGAACCCACCTCTTCACAGACCCCCCTCTCTCTTTCCATCTCTACTGAACCCACCTCTACACAGACCCCCCCTCTCTCTCCATCTCTACTGAACCCACCTCTACACAGACCCCCCTCTCTCTCCACCTCTACTGAAACCACCTCTACACAGACCCCCCCTCTCTCCACCTCTACTGAACAAACCTCTACACAGACCCCTCTCTCTCTCCACCTCTACTGAACCCATCTCTACACAGACCCCCTCTCTCTCTCCATCTCTACTGAACCCATCTCTACACAGACCCCCCCTCTCTCCACCTCTACTGAACAAACCTCTACACAGACCCCTCTCTCTCTCCACCTCTACTGAACCCACCTCTACACAGATCCCCTCTCTCTCTCTCCATCTCTACTGAACACAACTCTTCACAGACCCCCCTCTCTCTTTCCATCTCGACTGAACCCACCTCTTCACAGACCCCCCTCTCTCTTTCCATCTCTACTGAACCCACCTCTACACAGACCCCCCTCTCTCTCCATCTCTACTGAACCCACCTCTACACAGACCCCCCCTCTCTCTCCACCTCTACTGAAACCACCTCTACACAGACCCCCTCTCTCTCCACCTCTACTGAACAAACCTCTACACAGACCCCTCTCTCTCTCCACCTCTACTGAACCCATCTCTACACAGACCCCCTCTCTCTCTCCACCTCTACTGAACCCATCTCTACACAGACCCTCTCTCTCTCCACCTCTACTGAAACGACCCCTACACAGACCCCCTCTCTCTCCACCTCTACTGAACAAACCTCTACACAGACCCCCTCTCTCTCTCCATCTCTACTGAACCCATCTCTACACAGACCCCCCCTCTCTCCACCTCTACTGAACAAACCTCTACACAGACCCCTCTCTCTCTCCACCTCTACTGAACCCACCTCTACACAGACCCCCTCTCTCTCTCTCCATCTCTACTGAACACAACTCTTCACAGACCCCCCTCTCTCTTTCCATCTCGACTGAACCCACCTCTTCACAGACCCCCCTCTCTCTTTCCATCTCTACTGAACCCACCTCTACACAGACCCCCCCTCTCTCTCCATCTCTACTGAACCCACCTCTACACAGACCCCCCCTCTCTCTCCACCTCTACTGAAACCACCTCTACACAGACCCCCCCTCTCTCCACCTCTACTGAACAAACCTCTACACAGACCCCTCTCTCTCTCCACCTCTACTGAACCCATCTCTACACAGACCCCCTCTCTCTCTCCATCTCTACTGAACCCATCTCTACACAGACCCCCCCTCTCTCCACCTCTACTGAACAAACCTCTACACAGACCCCTCTCTCTCTCCACCTCTACTGAACCCACCTCTACACAGATCCCCTCTCTCTCTCTCCATCTCTACTGAACACAACTCTTCACAGACCCCCCTCTCTCTTTCCATCTCGACTGAACCCACCTCTTCACAGACCCCCCTCTCTCTTTCCATCTCTACTGAACCCACCTCTACACAGACCCCCCTCTCTCTCCATCTCTACTGAACCCACCTCTACACAGACCCCCCCTCTCTCTCCACCTCTACTGAAACCACCTCTACACAGACCCCCTCTCTCTCCACCTCTACTGAACAAACCTCTACACAGACCCCTCTCTCTCTCCACCTCTACTGAACCCATCTCTACACAGACCCCCTCTCTCTCTCCACCTCTACTGAACCCATCTCTACACAGACCCTCTCTCTCTCCACCTCTACTGAAACGACCCCTACACAGACCCCCTCTCTCTCCACCTCTACTGAACAAACCTCTACACAGACCCCTCTCTCTCTCCACCTCTACTGAACCCACCTCTACACAGACCCCCTCTCTCTCTCTCCATCTCTACTGAACACAACTCTTCACAGACCCCCCTTTCTCTTTCCACCTCTACTGAACCCACCTCTACACAGACCCCCCCTCTCTCTCCATCTCTACTGAACCCACCTCTACACAGACCCCCCTCTCTCTCCACCTCTACTGAAACCACCTCTACACAGACCCCCCCCTCTCTCCACCTCTACTGAACAAACCTCTACACAGACCCCTCTCTCTCTCCACCTCTACTGAACCCATCTCTACACAGACCCCCCCTCTCTCTCCATCTCTACTGAACCCATCTCTACACAGACCCCCCCTCTCTCCACCTCTACTGAACAAACCTCTACACAGACCCCTCTCTCTCTCCACCTCTACTGAACCCACCTCTACACAGACCCCCTCTCTCTCTCTCCATCTCTACTGAACACAACTCTTCACAGACCCCCCTCTCTCTTTCCATCTCGACTGAACCCACCTCTTCACAGACCCCCCTCTCTCTTTCCATCTCTACTGAACCCACCTCTACACAGACCCCCCCTCTCTCTCCATCTCTACTGAACCCACCTCTACACAGACCCCCCTCTCTCTCCACCTCTACTGAAACCACCTCTACACAGACCCCCCCTCTCTCCACCTCTACTGAACAAACCTCTACACAGACCCCTCTCTCTCTCCACCTCTACTGAACCCATCTCTACACAGACCCCCTCTCTCTCTCCATCTCTACTGAACCCATCTCTACACAGACCCCCCCCTCTCTCCACCTCTACTGAACAAACCTCTACACAGACCCCTCTCTCTCTCCACCTCTACTGAACCCACCTCTACACAGACCCCCTCTCTCTCTCTCCATCTCTACTGAACACAACTCTTCACAGACCCCCCTCTCTCTTTCCATCTCGACTGAACCCACCTCTTCACAGACCCCCCTCTCTCTTTCCATCTCTACTGAACCCACCTCTACACAGACCCCCCTCTCTCTCCATCTCTACTGAACCCACCTCTACACAGACCCCCCCTCTCTCTCCACCTCTACTGAAACCACCTCTACACAGACCCCCTCTCTCTCCACCTCTACTGAACAAACCTCTACACAGACCCCTCTCTCTCTCCACCTCTACTGAACCCATCTCTACACAGACCCCCTCTCTCTCTCCACCTCTACTGAACCCATCTCTACACAGACCCTCTCTCTCTCCACCTCTACTGAAACGACCCCTACACAGACCCCCTCTCTCTCCACCTCTACTGAACAAGCCTCTACACAGACCCCTCTCTCTCTCCACCTCTACTGAACCCACCTCTACACAGACCCCCTCTCTCTCTCTCCATCTCTACTGAACACAACTCTTCACAGACCCCCCTTTCTCTTTCCATCTCTACTGAACCCACCTCTACACAGACCCCCCCTCTCTCTCCATCTCTACTGAACCCACCTCTATACAGACCCCCCTCTCTCTCCACCTATACTGAACCCACCTCTACACAGACCCCCTCTCTCTCTCCACCTCTACTGAACCCACCTCTACACAGACCTCCCCCCCCTCTCTCCACCTCTACTGAACCCACCTCTACACAGACCCCCCCTCTCTCTCCACCTCTACTGAACCCACCTCTACATAGACCCCCCCTCTCTCCATCTCTACTGAACCCACCTCTACACAGACCTCCTCTCTCTCTCCACCTCTACTGAACCCACCTCTACACAGACCCCCCCCTCTCTCTCCACCTCTACTGAACCCACTTCTACACAGACCCCCTCTCTCTCTCCACCTCTACTGAACCCACCTCTACACAGACCCCCTCTCTCTCTCCACCTCTACTGAAACCACCTCTACACAGACCCCCTCTCTCTCCACCTCTACTGAACCCACCTCTACACAGACCCCCCCCCCCTCTCTCTACCTCTACTGAAACCACCTCTACACAGACCCCCCTCTCTCTCCACCTCTACTAAACAAACCTCTACACAGACCCCCCCTCTCTCTCCACCTCTACAGAACAAACCTCTACTCAGATCCCCCCCCTTCTCTATCTCTCTCTGTCTCTCTCTGTCTCTCTCTCTCTCTCTCTCTCTCTCTACCTCTACTGAACAAACCTCTACTCAGACCCCTTCTCTCTCTTCACCTCTACTGAACCCACCTCCTCAGTGTTCCAACCCCACATTACCTCATCAAAGCCCCCTTCTTTATTCAGAGACCCTCTCTGCAGCCCCATTACCTCTTGGAAAGATGAAGGGAGGTGAGTGGAGAGAGACCCCTCTTTCTGCAGGTGTCCTCTCAACCATGCCACCAGAGCCCCTGTTACAAAACAGCGAGAAAGACCCCTCTCTCTCTGAACAGATCTCCCCCTCTGAGCTCTCTACCCCACAACCACAGCTCTCTATCAGCTTTCACTGTCAACTCCCTCTCTCTAGCCACACCCCTTGAAGAAGGAGGACCGTCAACCTACAATCATTACCTCCTCCACTTACTGTAGGTCTAGGTTTACTACTACAGTACTTATAAGAATAAGAATTTGGTGGGTGCTTATATTTGTGCTATTTCACACATGTACATGTGTGAATTGGAAATGTGTTTTTTTGCATATCCCAACTTTCCCAGGGACACCCTCGGAGAGTGGGGTCACGGCCAGGGTCAGCCATTATCAACGGCAACCCTGGAGCAATTAGGGTTAAGTGCACAATGACAGATTTGTCCTCCAATGCAAACTTTGCACCTTTGTTTTCTAAGACTGGAATAGAAGACAGAAAACTAATCGAAAACATGAAACTGTCTTTATTTACACTTGGCTTAAAGATGTCATTCCTTCTCTTAAAGAACACATGTATGTGTTGCTCCTTCTGGAAAAGCACTGCAGGGTTTTCTATTAGTGTAAACACTTAGTAAATCTGGCCCTAGCAACCCCTACAGAAACAGAACACCACATACATAAATCCCTTCTTACAAGTCCAACCACCCCTGGGAATCCTCAGAGAGTGAGGACTAAAAGAGCTGAAATCTCCAGATATCAAGTCCCCAGATCCACTATTCCCCCACCTCCACAGAACAATGAACAATGGGAGAATTCCATATGCCTGCAAACTCCTCCTCAACTTTTAACAGCAGCTACAGTATCAGCAGATTTACTGCAGTAGCTTGTCTCACAATGCAGGAGCCCTGCAAGTGTATCAGCCCCAGAGGGGTTTACCAGGGCTTTGATCTAACTCACAATACCCACGTAAGAGCACGCACACACACACACACACACACACACACACACACACACACACACACACACACACACACACACACACACACACACACACACACACACACACACACACACACACACACACACACACACTTTCATATGGTTCCAGGCTTTTAGCGGGTGATTAGTATAGGCGACCCAGCTAAGGTTAGAGTAATGGGAGGAAACAGAAACCTGCTGCTGTTTAGTCAGAGGAAACCAGGGCTCTGTATGGAGATAGAGGAGAGCGGAGGAGGGATTCTGCTTAGGTGATGGAGGGGAGGAGAGGCAAGGAGGGAAAGAGGTGAGAGGCGGGAGGTCTTGTTAAGGGTTCAACAACCCAGTGTGTTTGTGTGTGTGAGTGCATGCGTGTGCATCCATGTGCATGTGTGTGTGTGTGTGTTTTCCAAATGTATTCCAGCACTTGTTGGTGGTATAAGGTCTATGAAATATTAATGCCCCTCTCCTCACTTTCTGATTCATACATTGTTTTTGATACTCACCACTCTCCTCTTTATAATTGGTTCATCGGCTTGTTAAAACATAGAGGGAAAGAAGAGGCTTGAGATTGATAACAGGTTTTCCACATTTCAGTCAGTAAATAATATTCATCAACACTCTCACTACAGGAATGTGTTTTAGCATTCACAGAGCCAGTGGAATATTGTGTCTGTTTAGACAGGAAAACAGCTTTAAACTCCCAGTGCCACTCATAGAATTAGCCCCAGCATTCAGGAGAGAGTTAATATTTTATTAACTATAATAATGCTCTCATTATCAGGGATACTTAAAAGCGTTTTGATTAACAGATCAGCAGAGAAATATGTTGTGCCAGTTTAATGGCTAATAATGTGTTGATCTAAAACAAACAAATTCTCATTGTTATGATTTTCACCACAGATTAGAACAGTTTCAGTTACCGTTTCAGGCTGATTAAAACAAGTCATCTCCATCTCACTACTTGTCTCTCTCTCTCTAGCTCTCTCTCTAGCTCTCTCTCTAGCTCTCTCTCTCTAGCTCTCTCTCTAGCTCTCTCTCTCTAGCTCTCTCTCTAGCTCTCTCTCTCTAGCTCTCTCTCTCTAGCGCTCTCTCTAGCGCTCTCTCTAGCGCTCTCTCTAGCGCTCTCTCTAGCTCTCTCTCTCTAGCGCTCTCTCTAGCGCTCTCTCTAGCTCTCTCTCTCTAGCTCTCTCTAGCTCTCTCTCTCTAGCTCTCTCTAGCTCTCTCTCTCTAGCTCTCTCTCTAGCTCTCTCTCTAGCGCTCTCTCTAGCGCTCTCTCTAGCTCTCTCTCTCTAGCTCTCTCTCTAGCTCTCTCTCTCTAGCGCTCTCTCTAGCGCTCTCTCTAGCTCTCTCTCTCTCGCTCTCTCTAATTGTCTTTATCTCTCCCTCTCTCTCTGTCTCTCTCGCTCTCTCGCTCTCTCTCTAATTGTCTTTCTCCTAGCTCTCTCTCTCTCTGTCTCTCTCTCTCTCGCTCTCTCTCTCCAATTCTCTCTCTCTCTAGCTTTCTCGCTCTCTCCTTTACCACTCTCCCTTCATTTTGAGGAGAGCAGCATGATACATGTATAGGGTCGTGGTTGAAGGGAAAGTAATGCAGTTAATTGCATGGCCTGCAGTAGGTGAAGCAGTTGATTTGATGCATGATGTCTCAGTGTCAGTAATAAGGGAGAGCATACACACATTTGTTTGAGATTTAGATAAGGCTGTGTAATCTGCCTCATTACTGCTGATGTGTTTGAGCAGCACAGGCTTCCCAAGAAGGTGAGTTGTGGGTTGAGTCTTATGTTGCAGAGAGAGGCTAGTGCAAACACACACACACACACACACACACACACACACACACACACACACACACACACACACACACACACACACACACACACACACACACACACACACACACACACACACACACACACACACACACATCATGCTCTGGCTCCCCTCTCCAGTTAATGATAGCTGTGGCACAAATGTTTCAACTACAAAGGCACCTTGAGTCCTTGACAAATCTGAGCTGGATCTTATGATGCTGTCTTTAACTACCATACTGAATATTACATAGATAATATCTTACAAAACTCATCAATTATTTTCGACATGGCACGACCTTATCAACCATGTGGTAGCAAGCCATTTCACTCTTGCCGGGCTAACCAGGCTCCTTGCTCCGGCCAAATGCTACGCCATGCCCACGGATGTTAGTTTCTTCTCCGCAATGAGTACCTCACCAACCCTTCACCGAATATGAGCACATTCGGGGCTGTCTGATTGGTCCAGAATCTGATGGGTTGGGCCCATCAATAACTTGGTGTCTCATCAGTAACCTGGTGTCTCCACAAAACTCTCCCTTTCTCTTCTCTACAGGAGAGGTCAGACCCTAGTGAATCTATCGACATGCACGGCCATAGATATCTCCCCCAGTGACGGGGCACTTTTTTTTTATCTCCCAGAGCTAACGACAGCCATTGACTAATGAAGATGGATCCAGTATATTATAGGGATAATAACTTCAAGGGACAAATAAATCCAGTCAGGGATGTTGTTGAGGCTGGGAGAGAGGGAAGGAGGCAGGCTGGGAGGGATGGAAATAGAGGGATGGAGAGAGTGGGGGGAGGTGTAGAGGGAAAGGGGTGAGATATAGGTAGACGAGGGAGAGCGGAAAAGAGGAAGAGAGAGGTGAGGGGACAAGAAGGATAGACAGAGTGAGAGACAGTGATGTAGAGAGGGAGAGAGAGTCTTAGTGCTGGAGAAGTGCAGCTCTCAGGGGCTTTTACTATACTGACTATCAGGACATGTTATCCAGGGGCTGGTGTTTATGTTACTGACTATCAGGACATGTTATCCAGGGGCTGGTGTTTATGTTACTGACTATTAGGACATGTTATCCAGGGGCTGGTGTTTATGTTACTGACTATCAGGACATGTTATCAAGGGGCTGGTGTTTATGTTACTGACTATCAGGACATGTTATCCAGGGGCTGGTGTTTATGTTACTGACTATTAGGACATGTTATCCAGGGGCTGGTGTTTATGTTACTGACTATCAGGACATGTTATCAAGGGGCTGGTGTTTATGTTACTGACTATCAGGACATGTTATCCAGGGGCTGGTGTTTATCCTACTGAATATCAGGACATGTTATCCAGGGGCTGGTGTTTATCCTACTGACTATCAGGACATGTTATCCAGGGGCTGGTGTTTATCCTACTGACTATCAGGACATGTTATCCAGGGGCTGGTGTTTATGTTACTGACTATCAGGACATGTTATCCAGGGGCTGGTGTTTATGTTACTGACTATCAGGACATGTTATCCAGGGGCTGGTGTTTATGTTACTGACCATCAGGACATGTTATCCAGGGGCTGGTGTTTATGTTACTGACTATCAGGACATGTTATCCAGGGGCTGGTGTTTATGTTACTGACTATCAGGACATGTTATCCAGGGGCTGGTGTTTATCCTACCGAATATCAGGACATGTTATCCAGGGGCTGGTGTTTATGTTACTGACTATCAGGACATGTTATCCAGGGGCTGGTGTTTATGTTACTGACTATCAGGACATGTTATCCAGGGGCTGGTGTTTATGTTACTGACTATCAGGACATGTTATCCAGGGGCTGGTGTTTATGTTACTGACCATCAGGACATGTTATCCAGGGGCTGGTGTTTATGTTACTGACTATCAGGACATGTTATCCAGGGGCTGGTGTTTATCCTACTGACTATCAGGACATGTTATCCAGGGGCTGGTGTTTATGTTACTGACTATCAGGACATGTTATCCAGGGGCTGGTGTTTATGTTACTGACTATCAGGACATGTTATCCAGGGGCTGGTGTTTATGTTACTGACTATCAGGACATGTTATCCAGGGGCTGGTGTTTATGTTACTGACTATCAGAACATGTTATCCAGGGGCTGGTGTTTATGTTACTGAATACGAGGACATTTTATCTAGGGGTTGGAGGTTTTGCTATTGACTATCAGGACATGCTATCCAGGGATGGCCTTGGGATGTGTGGGTTTTCTGCTACTGCTACTGATGCTGTATGGTGCAGGAACATGATGTAAGACTTGGATAACACTGACCTGACAGAGAGGAGCTGATGGAGAGTTGGAAATGGGGCGATAGATCACAGAAATCACAGTTAGATAGAATGACCTGCACATTGCATGCAGCACATACAGTAACAGTACCCAAACAAATATGCAAAAACTATTACATGCATTGCTTATAAACCACTCACTAAGTACAGACTAATCCCACATTGATACATGACTCAGTGTGGAGCCTCCTCCTTGTTGATTCTCTGAAGATAGCAGTACCCACACACATCAAAGACAAATCAACACTTGTGCTCAGAGGAGAAGCTGCTAACAGCTCTGATGGATGGGTAAATTACATACTGTACACCAAGCACAGGGCACACAATTATAGCTCTGTGTCATGACTGTACTACCCGAGGGAATACTAAGAAACCATTCTTTCCAACTGCACTATGTATGCTAACGTGAGTTAGACAAACATACTGTACACTTATGTGTACATGTTAGTCCAACACACATAAGGCTTGGCCCTTCCTTGAGCTCCACACAAAGACTGACCCTTTCCCAATTCCACAGTACCAACAAGTCTTACAGGAGCAGGCGGCTTCCCTCGCAACGGGACGGGACAGAAAGAGATCCCTGTAATTGGTAAAAACAAAATGTTATCTGCCTGCTTGCATGACACAACACACTGAGACTTTAATAGCCTTATGTAAGTAAATGTGCCCTTCCCACTCTCTCCTCCCCTTCTACTGTCCTGTCACCCCTATACCCACTAATCATATCACTGACAATGCCATCTCCCCACGCACACACACTCTATGGAGATAGCTGTTACGGGTATATCCATGCTGGGTATCTACAGTATATCCATGCTGAGGCCTGTGTTATCAGAATGATGTGTACTTATGAAGTTGCCTGAGGATGATGTTTTAATGCAATGCTTTATGGTTAATACTATGCTGTAATGCAGACTACACTGTAAACACTCTAGTGTGGCTGCTGCATCTTTAAAGTCATCACTCACCTGCCCAACTGCTCAACTATTGCATAACTACTACAGTGTACTTACGTTTTTACAAAGAATAATAGCAGGTGCCAGCTTTTGATTAGGGAGATCTCTTACTGTAATACAGTCAAAACTATAAATAAATCATTGAAAGACTCGGGATATCATATGTGGATCTATATGGATCCTTCTACAGGGATGTCCTCTGCTCTGCCAGACACTAGCGAGGTGTTTTTGTGATGTTTTATTTTAAGGAGAGGAGAGGAGACCTAATAGGAAAGAATGGTTGATGTGGCGCGGTCTACAGAGAGACAGCACTCAATCTCACTTATATCCTGTTTGCTCAATTTCCTCCATGTACCACAGAGCACCTGGCGTCTGCTAACAGTCTCCCACCGCCACTCAAACCAAGGCCTCCCGAGATAATAGCCAATCCTGCTCTGCCGTTCCCAAATCAGAGTGGGCCAAGAGACCTTGCGCTTAGTTTAAGTTGTCCAATGAACAAACCGATGTCTCTGTGTATGACTGCAAACTATTTCAAACCATTGAAACGACTCTTTTTGTCTTTCTCTTTGCAATGTTGTTAAGAAGAGAAAAACATCTTTGTAGGTCACTGAAAGGACTGTGGGTATTGTGAAGGGTATGATTATTGCTTGGTGGAGAATAGTGCCGTTATAATGTAACAGACTGGTATCTATGTATAGATAATGCACATTAACCATACCAATAAGAAAGTACTGCTCGGGTTCCAATTTAGACCGACTGAGATTGCCTCATAATGGACAGGTGTATTGTGTGAACGTTGTGTTGTGAAGCTAAGAGCCATGAGCCAGCTGTGTACAGAATTAGTAGTGCAGCAGCTACAATAATGCTTTGATGTCTCCTACCATTATACTCCTACTCCAGCTTTGTCATCTTTGTGTTGTGAGCTAGTCAAAAGTAATTACTGAAGAGCTCTTGTTGCCGTGTCAATCATTACCTTTATTAAGTGGATTAAAATGTTCTTAGTTGTCTATCTCCCATCATGAAACCAAACAGCTGTTCTTATTTTTCTCATGTAGTTTCACAATTATAACCTCCAACTTTAAATAGAAAAACATGCAGAAATGGAGAAGTGGAGATATAATGACATGCACAGAAGTTTGATTAACGATGATTCACATCCACTTTTGACGCAGCGAGGCAAACAGTCTTGTATGTAGAGATGTCTTCATCGGTTTGAAATGTAAAACAGAATAATGTGTACTGACACTGACCTAGCCACTCGTTAGAATGTTCTTCAGAATGGACCTAGCTGTTCAGTAGATGGTAGTGATACATGCACAGTATAGAGAAATGCTTAGCTTTCATTGCTTGGTGGCTATGGTATACTAAGATGTCACAGCTGACGGTGACAGTATGTATATGTGTTAGATAAAGCTGTTCTTCCTGAAATCTCTGACTGGGAGTCTCACTATGCTCGTCAGAGCTGGGCCAGGCATATACATACAGCAGCCCATCCCAAGGGCATGGTCTTTCTGGTCAAGCAGGAAGGGATCCGCAGGAATCGTTAGGAAACCCAAAGCCAAGTCTAAATCGATGGACAGAGCTGCCTCCAACGAGTGCAGCTAAACAAACATCATTCAACTTCCCGTTCGCCACACTATCAACATTTCATCCTGATATGACGGCACGCTGCCTGGGGAGACCACTTGGGTCCTGTCCATCATGCCTGAGACATATTAGCCCAGCTCTTCACAGGAGAAAACAAACACGGTGCCCACGAATAAGCAGTATGATAGGCTACACACCAAACCAGGGGAGCAACTTTCACTGGGGACAGGGGGGACATGTCCCCCCCCCACATTCTGAAATTGCATTTAGTATAAGGAATCCGATCTGAGTTAAAGGATAGTGACAATAAACAATGAATGCCGGAATACCTCTGTATGCTACAGTATGCAAGTTTAATGCCAAGGTGTTTTCTATCTCTGTCTATTTCACTTTAAAATTAATCAAATCATAAAATGCTGCATTCTAATAAGGCTTTTACTGTCTCCAGTATCTACACTGTTAAGTGCCAAATCAATGCTAACCTGTTTCGCCAGCACCTCTTGAAAGGACCAGACATTACACCACCACTTTATCTCCCAGCCAAATCACACGTGGAGGAGTAAAGAGGAAGACGATATGGCGAGCCATGTTTCTTCTCTAACTAATGCTCTTAAATGATGGATTAAACAAGAGCTCTCTGTGGTACAAAGGCTAGTTTGGAGAGCCAACACGTGAGTGTAATCAGAATGAAGAGTAGAGGGGTCTCCCTAAACTCAAAGGCAGAGCTTCAGCCCCAGACAGGAGTAGTGAATTAGACACGGTCTGCTGGTCTTTACGTCCCACGTAGCACACACAAGACGAACCGACCGACCGACGCTCTCGCTCTCCTCAACCAAGGGTTTCGCCATTAAACACAATGGAATTATAATCGCACATCTCTTCATTAACATGAGGGTTAAGGCATGGAAGCACAAATTAATCCCCTGTTACGATATACTGAGTATCATCACATATGGTCCTTTTGCTGAGCAATTATGTCTATGAGCGAGGCAGCCATGCAGGCCAGGTTGTATCAGATGGTTTCAGCCTTTTATGATTGTTGTGGTTCTTTTGTAAATCCTGGTTTCAGACAGGCCGCAGGAGAGATATCATTACGAGGGAAGGGAATAGTGCTCTGCTCTTTAAATACACAGACTAGTTGAACAGCTGGTGGTTGTTGTTTACACTGCTCTTACTGCCTGGGCATTAAAATCCTTCTCACAATGGCTTCTGCGAGTGTGGCGGAGAACAAATAAGTTCTGCAATGTCAAGAGAAAGTCAAAGAATGTTTGTTAGCTTAATGGATGACTGGCAGTGTTGTAAAGTAGCGTCATGTTCTCTTTCCTCGCCATGACTTTCATTGGCTTTAAGACGCTGAGATGTTGTCACTGCACATTGGTCTATTAATGCCAGTCGGAAGGTGTTAGCTAACTGGCGTGTGCTGAGTGGTACTCAGTGATGTGTTATGTTGATTTTGACATTATGTGTATTCTGTGTAAGCCAGTGATACCAAATCTCAATTTAATCAATTTCATGCTGTAACACAACAAAATTTGGAAAAATTCAAGGGGTGTGAATACTTTCTGAAGGCGCTGTATCTTTGTGTGTGTACATAAATATGTGTCCGTATGTGTGCAGCATGCATGTGTGTGCCTGTGTATTTGCATTTGGATGTCCTCATATTCATCTATACTGTAACTGTATATATCTCTCTGTCTGTGTGAACAAATACAATCCTGAATATATCTCTTTCCCAACATAAGGATAGTACTCCAGTATCCAGTGTTTTAGTTTGAAAAGCCTCTCACAGTCCCCAAAGTTAAAAGTGACAGTGTTCTCCTCAAACACGTTACAGATAGATGTACAAACCCAGAATTGATAGATAGCTCAAACCAATATAATAACACCACATTATTGTCACGTGTCTGCATCGGATTTCCAGCCTCCTCGTTATGTATCATTATCTGCCTTTAATTCCTTTAAATAAATGTTCTAGCTCCCAGCAGAGAATTCCCACTGGGCACACCATGTCATTTCAATGTGGAGAATTGGGTAATATTTGGTAGATACGTTGATCAATGATATTCCAACCTATTTTCACCCACTCAAAAAGACAGCCACAAGTTTGTTGAATTCACAATGTGTTATCACTATACTTTCAACCATCTAAAAGCACAACCAAATTCCAATTGAAAAACTATGTCTGATTTGTGTTTAGTTGTCACCTAAATGTGTTATCACTGGGCTTTCACCCATTTAAAAGCACACCCAAAGTTCAAATGGGAAGATAATATCAGGTATTTTGTTTATTTAAACATCAACTTAATGTGTTATCACTGTGCTTCCTCAAATGACCTGGATTGGAGTTGAGATTACATTCAACTACATGGTGCAAGTGATCAATGCAGTTTGAGATTCTGTGCAGATTATTAAGGTATAACAATTATGAAGATTTCCACAGACCTGCAACCTTGAACATGCACGGTTTTTATGATTACATAAGAAAAGATTTATTTTTACAGTAACCTCAAAATGTGGCCGTGGATGTATTACTCATTTTAAGGTTGAATAAATACTGTTACATTAGATTGTAAGACAGTAAATGACCTAATGTTCAGACTGTATTACATTTCATTTGCTCTGTTGAAACTACACTTAGGAATGACTTTGATAGGAACAGTGAATCTATGAAGTGGCGATTTCTCAACAAGCATTCTCACGACAGCACATTGGTTATAGTAAGTAACAAAGCTAAACAGAGCTGGGCTTTGATAAAACCTTGGTTGTAGCTGTAGATAGATCAACTCGCCAATAGGAGGTGTTACCCAGCCTATAGTTTTTTTTTCTTATAGTGGATATTATGTTTAAGATCTGACGTTGTTTCGAAGGTACAAATTCAATGTTTTACACAAAGTTTGTCCACAGTACCAGCCAAAAGTTTGGACACACCAACTCATTTAAGGGTATTTCTTTATTTTTACTATTTTCTACATTGTAGAATAATAGTGAAGACATCAAAACTATGAAATAACACATACGGAATCATGTAGTAACCAAAAAAATGGTTATACAAATCAAAATATGTTTTATATTTGAGATTCTTCAGAGTAGCCACCCTTTGCCTTGATGACAGCTTTTCACACACTTGGCATTCTCTCAACAAGCTTCATGACGTAGTCACCTGGAATGCATTTCAATTAACAGGTGTGCCTTGGTAAAAGTACATTTGTGGAATTTCTTTCCTTCTTAATACATTTGAGCCAATCAGTTGTGTTGTGACAAGGTAGGGGTGGTATACAGAAGATAGTTCTATTTGGTAAAAGACCAAGAGCATATTATGAAAAGAACAGCTCAAATAAGCAAAGAGAAACAACAGTCCATCATTAATTTAAGACATGAAGGTCAGTCAATGTGTGTAAGGGCTATTTTGCCAAGCAGAGTTTTGGAGTGCTACATCAGATGATCTGATCTCCACAATCACCTGACCTCAACCCAATTGAGATGAGTTGGACCGCAGAGTGAAGGAAAAGCAGCCAACAAGTGCTCAGCATATGTGGGAACTCCTTCAAGACTGTTGGAATATCAAAAATATGTTTAGATTTGTTTGACACTTTTTTGGTTGCTTCGTGATTCCATATGTGTTATTTCATAGTTTTGATGTCTTCACTATTTTTATAAAATGTAGAAAATAGTAAAAATAAAGAAAAACACTTGAATGAGTAGTTGTGTCCATTATTTTGATGGTTACTGAAAATTGGTTCCCATGATGACATAATCCTGCGGTTGAAATTTTCCATGTAGATTCCACGTCACAATATGTTGACAAATTACTTTGAAACAATGTTGATTCAACCAGTTTGTGCTCAGTGGGAAGTGCCATGACATCACGTTGTAGTAAACTACTTTGTGGCGTGGTTGGACAGAGGGATGAGCTGCAGCGGCAGCAGCCTAATACATTAGGGATGATATACTGTACCTCTCTGCCAGATGTAGCACACTGGAGCTGAATGCTTCACTTTATTAGAGTGAATGTGGCTGTGGCAAGGCCACTCCACAGCCTGTAAACAAACACCCTGCTGTTGATTAAGGAGAGATAGCACTATGAATTTTTATACATCTGAATAAATGACCTTGTTATAATAGTAATAAACAATGTCCATATTAGGAATGCACCCTTTTCCCATCCAATGAATGGGAACATTGACAATGTAACCTTCTTGATTGACTTTGGGAGGAAGAAAGGCTTCCTCTGCTTGCTTGTCTTTAAATGTGATTGATTTAATGGTTTAAGTCATAGCTGACAAAATACATTGGCTTTAATCTACACAATGGTGACTGAGCTCACTCTGTCAGGTAGGTGATACCTTTGAATAGCTTTGAGAGTCTTAAATGAAAAATCCACAAAACCTCAGGCCTTGAAAAGGTAATTAGCTAGCTGTCTACTGTCTGTAGTCCTCTTAGATGCAAAGGTTTTCAAAGCTTCTCTTGCTTCTAAACAAAAGCCCCTTAAGACGTACATCAATTATTTCTCTATTTATTATTTACCAACTCAGCAACGGTAAACAATGTGGAACCTCTTCTATGTACACCTAAGCTCAGCTCCTCAGGGAGTAAACAATTGGGATTTTAGCTGTCCATCTCCACATGCATTCTCTTCACTTTCTATTGTTCCCACCGCTCTCCCGCTCTTAAAGCTCCAAATTTTAAAAACACGCGCTGAAGAGCAAATACCATTGTCTGCCCCTCGCAATTTTATGACTTATTCATAACAACCAGCAAGAGGGGGAGACAGAAATAGAGAGAAAGAGAACAATGAAGAGACAGAGAGATAGAAAGAGATGTTACATAAAAAGACTTGAGAAAAGATGAAGTGATGGGTCCTTGGCGCTATGGTAACAAACGGCAGCTTTTGCTCTGACTCACCTAGCTGTGCGGTCCCTAGGCTTGACACTAACATCTGGTGACACCCCAGTCAGCCTGCTCATGGGGGTTAAGCAGGACCTCCTTTCAACAGGGCTGGTGATCACTCACAGAGGACCTTACACACACACATTGTGGGATCCCTCTCTCGATCCCAGGGCTACGCCCACTCTATCCAAACATGACAGCACTCTTTCCTCTTGATGCAAAGTCAATATGCCCCTACAGTGCCTTGCGAAAGTATTCGGCCCCCTTGAACTTTGCGACCTTTTGCCACATTTCAGGCTTCAAACATAAAGATATAAAACCTTATTTTTTTGTGAAGAATCAACAACAAGTGGGACACAATCATGAAGTGGAACGACATTTATTGGATATTTCAAACTTTTTTAACAAATCAAAAACTGAAAAATTGGGCGTGCAAAATCACTCCAGAAGTTCAGTGAGGATCTCTGAATGATCCAATGTTGACCTAAATGACTAATGATGATAAATACAATCCACCTGTGTGTAATCAAGTCTCCGTATAAATGCACCTGCACTGTGATAGTCTCAGAGGTCCGTTAAAAGCGCAGAGAGCATCATGAAGAACAAGGAACACACCAGGCAGGTCCGAGATACTGTTGTGAAGAAGTTTAATGCCGGATTTGGATACAAAAAGATTTCCCAAGCTTTAAACATCCCAAGGAGCACTGTGCAAGCGATAATATTGAAATGGAAGGAGTATCAGACCACTGCAAATCTACCAAGACCTGGCCGTCCCTCTAAACTTTCAGCTCATACAAGGAGAAGACTGATCAGAGATGCAGCCAAGAGGCCCATGATCACTCTGGATGAACTGCAGAGATCTACAGCTGAGGTGGGAGACTCTGTCCATAGGACAACAATCAGTCGTATATTGCACAAATCTGGCCTTTATGGAAGAGTGGCAAGAAGAAAGCCATTTCTTAAAGATATCCATAAAAAGTGTCTTTTAAAGTTTGCCACAAGCCACCTGGGAGACACACCAAACATGTGGAAGAAGGTGCTCTGGTCAGATGAAACCAAAATTGAACTTTTTGGCAACAATGCAAAACGTTATGTTTGGCGTAAAAGCAACACAGCTCATCACCCTGAACACACCATCCCCACTGTCAAACATGGTGGTGGCAGCATCATGGTTTGGGCCTGCTTTTCTTCAGCAGGGACAGGGAAGATGGTTAAAATTGATGGGAAGATGGATGGAGCCAAATACAGGACCATTCTGGAAGAAAACCTGATTGAGTCTGCAAAAGACCTGAAACTGGGACGGAGATTTGTCTTCCAACAAGACAATGATCCAAAACATAAAGCAAAATCTACAATGGAATGGTTCAAAAATAAACATATCCAGGTGTTAGAATGCCCAAGTCAAAGTCCAGACCTGAATCCAATCGAGAATCTGTGGAAAGAACTGAAAACTGCTGTTCACAAATGCTCTCCGTCCAACCTCACTGAGCTCGAGCTGTTTTGCAAGGAGGAATGGGAAAACATTTCAGTCTCTCGATGTGCAAAACTGATAGAGACATACCCCAAGCGACTTACAGCTGTAATCGCAGCAAAAGGTGGAGCTACAAAGTATTAACTTAAGGGGGCTGAATAATTTTGCACGCCCAATTTTTCAGTTTTTGATTTGTTAAAAAAGTTTGAAATATCCAATAAATGTCGTTCCACTTCATGATTGTGTCCCACTTGTTGTTGATTCTTCACAAAAAAATACAGTTTTATATCTTTATGTTTGAAGCCTGAAATGTGTCAAAAGGTCGCAAAGTTCAAGGGGGCCGAATACTTTCGCAAGGCACTGTATCTCTAATGAGGTGATTTTAATCTTGATTTGCATAGAATGGATCTATGCATATGCTATCTTTTGACCCCTGTCACATGCTGCCATGGGAGGTTTGTAATATGTACTTTGGTCAAATGTAGCATGTGCAGAAGCCCCAACAGCATGATAGAACAGCTCACTATATACAATAGTTATTTAATGGCCAGGTCTCTGTTGGAGAATATCTTATTTATCTTTCAAATGTTGCCTTAATTGGTTAAAATAAAGGTTAAATAGAATTGGGATCACCAGAGCTGGTGTGTTTTGCAGTTTCTATAACCATGTCTAATGCTGGACCACAGTGAATCCACTGTCAGATCACACGTCCTGAGGACACACAGCATTAGGAGGTACTAGAGCATCTCTGAGAAATATCTATGTGCTGCCAAATGACACATCACTGGAGTAGTTGTGCTTTTGCAATACATTGCTCGATGAGGTGATGACATGTTTGGCTTTTGACTGAGAGAAAAGGTCTTTTAACTCAATCAGCACTCTTCCCATGGCTCACCGTGAATTCTGTTTGAAGAGCCTGATTGATAAATTAAGTCAAAATGCAACATCCAAAGAGCAGCTGTTGGAAAGATGAAAGGTTCTGACATCGCCTCACACATCTTCACATTGTGTCAGCCCCAGACATCACTGAACACAGACATCACTGAACACAGACATCACTGAACACAGACATCACTGAACACAGACATCACTGAACACAGACATCACTGAACACATTCAGAAGAAGCGAGAGAACACACCAGAAATGTGCGTATTATTATTGTAGCCTTTATGGTATAATTTGAATGGTAATTTTAGCTTGATTCACATTAATGACTAAATGCATGTAACATAAAAATAATATGGGTGTTTCTCTCAAAATATGAACAACCTCTTCCATATGTAGCATGTACTGTACCAAACCTGCTGGGATAGAATGCTCCCATGCTGTTGTATGCCAGCTTCTGTGTTTCTGAGGCAATAGTTAAATGACTTCAGGTCTTTATTTCACAAGACTTCACCATCATACAGTGATACCACCTCAGTGACACACAAACCGCATGTTCCTCCATCATGTCTGTGTGGAAAATGTTGTTACACTGTCTCCCTCCACTCCACAATCAGTAAAGCTATCCCACTGTGCACAGACGTCAATTCAACCTCTATTCCACACTGGTTCAACATCATTTCATTGTGTGCCCAGTGCGATATGAAAGATGAGCACCCCTATCGCCAACAGCTTAATTCATTCGAATGCTGTGTGCATCATCTGGTTCCGGCAGCTGTTCACAGATGACAGATGAGTTGTTCCATGGGAGATCCTTGGGCCTGAACAAATATTTTCCCACAGCCCCACCGGCTCTCCAGCTGCCGTGCGTCTCACGTTGCCACGGCATCCACCATGGGCCCAGAGCCAACATGCCACCGTCGCTACCGGTTCCGGTGACGCCGGTTAGGGAGATGGTAGGATAGGAAGAGAACGGGTGTACCGATCATCATTTAATTGCTAACCCTGGTCATCGATCCAAATCCAGCAGATATTTGAGGCAGGTGTTGAACACTTTGTTGCCCTTAGACACAGAACACTGGTGGAGACTTCATGCAGGACCATGTGATGCAGGTTGAGGGTTGCCATGGAGACACACATCTGGAGTGTATAAGATAGAAACCTTAAAACCCCCTCAGGTACTGTATCTAGCTTAGATACTTGAGCCTCACTAACTAAGTGCCTGCATCATCAGAGAGACAGCATAACATCTGTTCAGATAGACATGGATTAGGAAAACATTTAGAACAGAAAGACAGTTTGACAGGTCATTTGCCTTCCTGCCTCCATGGACTCATTAAGGTAGAGAATGCACAGTGCAGCCCACCAGTCTATCTGTTACAGTACATAATAACCCACGTTGTTCTCTGAATGAACATTTCTTCATGGCTCACATAACTGCTGTTTCTACAGAGAAAATGTGTAGTCTTCAACACTGTAGAATGATGGGAAAGAAAAGTGCTGTGCCTTTGTGATCTTGAGGGAGCTCAGGGGCCAGAGCCTGAGTGAACTAAAATCATTACAACCTTTTGGACCCGACTCTGCAAAAATAGAGCTCTCCGCTCAGGGCTAGGGAGGAGGGGTCAGGGGGCAAATGGTGGCTGGGGAATGGGTCAGTGATTACAGTAAGAGGCCCAGTTGCTCATCGATCCCCTGGCTCAGGCTGATGGGAGTGATTGACTCAGGATCCATCTCACATGTAGACAGAGATGGAGCTGATGCAGTGAAACTGGGTGAAGAGAAGGTCAAGGAGAGACCAGGGTCATACAGATATAGTGGCATACAGTGAACTGTTTCAAAATGGAAGAGGAAGTGGAATGTCAGTATGTTCCATGTCGGGAAAACGTAGCACATGTGTGAGGTGATCCCTATTCAAACCCCATATTCCAAGCCAATTATGATTGACTTCATTTCTTCTATTGCTATTCTACACCCAAAAGGATGGAAACATTGCAGTTGTGTTGTCTTTTGTCTCTCCGTAGAGTTTTTTGTTGAAGTTGATTTGAACTCAAGAACAGTACTTAATCAACCTTCCTGACTGATCTGCAATGCTATATTCCATTTTACTTTCATCATAGACCTAAATGACTTTTTATGACTGATGGTGCAATGCACAGTACCAGTCAAAAGTTTGGACACACCTCATTCCCTCATTCAAGTGTTTTTCTTCATTTTTACAATTTTCTACATTGTAGAATAATAGTAAAGACATCAACACTATGAAATGACACATATGGAATCATGCACACTCTTTGCATTCTCTCAACCAGCTTCATGAGGAATGTTTTTCCAACAGTCTTGAAGGAGTTCCTACATATGCTGAGTACTTGTTGGCTGCTTTTCCTTCACTCTGCGGTCCAACTCATCCCAAACCATCTCAATTGGGTTGAGGTCGGGTGATGGTGGAGGCCAGGTCATCTGATGCAGCACTCCATCACTCTCCTTCTTAGTCAAATAGCCCTTACACAGCCTGGGGGTGTGTTTTGGTTTGTTGTCCTGTTGATAAACAAATGATAGTCCCTCTAAGCGCAAACCATATGGGGTGATGTATCGCTGTAGAATGCTGTGGTAATCATGCTGGTTAAATAAATCACAGACAGTGTCACCAGCAAAGCACCTCCACACCATCACACCTACTCCTCCATGCTTCACGGTGGGAACCATACATGCAGAGATCATCGGTTCAACTACTCTGCGTCTCACAAAGACACCACGGTTGGAACCATAAATCTCAAATTTGGACTCATCAGACCAAAGGACAGATTTCCACCGGTCTAATGTCCATTGCTCATGTTTCTTAGCCCAGGCAAGTATCTTATTTTTATTGTTGTCCTTTAGTAGTGGTTTCTTTGCAGCAATTTGACCATAAAGGCCTGATTCACGCAGTCTCTTCTGAAGAGTTGATGTTGATGTGTCTGTTACTTGAACTCTGTGAAGCATTTATTTGGGCTGCAATCTGAGGCTGGTAACTCTATTGAATTTATCCTCTGCAGCAGATGTAATTCTGGGTCTTCCTTTCCTGTGGCAGTCCTCATGAGAGCCAGTTTCATCATAGCATTTGATAGTGTTTGCGACTGACCTTCATGTTTTAAATTAATGATGGACTGTCATTTCTCTTTGCTTATTTGAGCTGTTCTTGCCATAATATGGACTTTTACCAAATAGGGCTATCTTCTGTATACCACCCCTACCTTGTCACAACACAACTGATTGGCTCTAACACACTAAGAAGGAAAGAAATTCCACAAATGAACTTTTACCAAGGCATACCTGTTAATTGAAATGCAATCCATGTGACTACCTCATGAAGCTGGTTGAGAGAATGCCAAGAGTGTGCAAAGCTTTCATCAAGGCAAAGGGCAGCTACACTGAAGAATCTCAAATATAAAATAATATGTAAAATATATTTGTTTAACACTTTTTTGGTTACTACATGATTCCATATGTGTTATTTGATAGTCTTAACTATTATTGTACAATGTAGAAAATAGTCAAAATAAAGAAAAACCCTTGAATGAGTAGTTGTGTCCAAACTTTTGACTAATACTGTATATATTTACAGAGAAATATAACAGGCAATCTTTGGCAAAGTGAAATTGTAAAAAGACCAAAAAGCCTTGGAAAAGTGTGGGACTTAAAAGAGCTGTCAAGCTATAATGGAAAATGCCAAGCTGTGTGATTATGGCTTTTCCACAGCCATAGCAACAGAACACGTTTCAAAAGTTTTACCCACTCCATCATCCCTCTTCTTCTTATAATGAAACAAAGGTTGAAGTGTTATTGCTGCTGAAAATAACAGCAGTGCAATTTAACTAGGCACAATGTGTGCTCAAATTACCATACAAATGCACTGTGAAAATATACCTGTAAAAATAGACATCAAATAGTGGTTAAAATAGGAATAGTTAATTCAGAGCTCTTTGGTTGCTGCTTCTGAGTGTTAATTAAACAATAGTTGTGCTGTATAGGACTGAATAAAGGAGACATATGGCGCTACCTCTAGTACTTTTACCTGAATACACAGGGTCAAGTGTGTCTGTGGCTACATTCACACACACACACACACACACACACACACACACACACACACACACACACACACACACACACACACACACACACACACACACACACACACACACACACACACACACACACACACACACACACACACACACACACACACACACACACAGTGGTCTACCTTTCCACTCTGTAATCTGCCTGGCCTCCTGTCCTGGTGAGAGTGTCGGAGTCTGTGCTGTGCAGTGTTGTGTGGGACTGAGAAGAGTAGGGGGAAGGTAATGGGAAGGGAAGGGGGAAGGTAATACAGTGAAGGTAGGTAATACAGTGAAGATGGGTGGGGTAGTATAACCTCCAGTTCAGTTCAGTGCAGCGTTGCCAGCCTGACAGGGACATATGTTATACCCATCCCCTCCTCCCATGAAATTGGGTAATATTTAAATGTCTCCAGTACGGTCTCTGCATAGGACGTTTGTACTATGCAGTTTCTCCCTATAAATCTCTGTTTTATTTAGGGATCCTCACTGGCTTGGAAACGATAAGAGCAAAGGCAGATTGCCAAATAAATCAAATTACTCTGTTTAACAGAAGCCGTCGACACCGTGTTTGATCCCAGCATTCGGCGAGCAAGCAGAACTCGACTGGCCCCAGCCGATTACCGCCACTCTCTGACGCTAAAAATAGAAGTCAATTTTCAGAGTTTCTTTTCATCAACACAGGGGCTTGTGCCGAGCATATCATTTTCCCATCATCCAATTTGGCAGAAAGTTTGGACTCCATCACTCGATCAAGCTGTGCTCGTCTGCTGGCATGGAGAGGGTAACCTTGCTCGATGGGACATATGCCACCCAGCTGAGTGGAGGCTTCATCTGTTTGTTTGTCTTAAACAACATACTGTACTGGAAACAGACTGCACAACAAAACTACAGTGGAGCTGTTGGTTGGCAAAGGAACACGCGTTTTAACAGGAAGTTTGGAAGATGGGGGGGTTCCTTGATATGATGATTAGTGTGTGACCGGATGGTACTCCATACACAGGAGGGATTAACACAGGTAACTGGGATCCCGGGACTGTCCCGGGTCCACTTTTTAACTTTCCCAAAAAAATGAAGTTACAAGACCCAGGAAATTACAACATTTTCCCCCAATATCGCACTTATGCGATTCCACGAAATACACAACATGAATTGGTGTACACAATGTCTTTCGGGAACCTGCACAATGTTATTACAATACATTATTTTGAGACATTATTTCAAAACGTTAAAGAAATGAGGTATTTACCCCAGCCAGTTGCAAATTGGGGGAGGGACACAACAAATAAATAGCTTTGCATGTATGGCTCCTTAACACAATCAATCAGTATGTCAAAAATCATCTCTGCTCAGAGCTCCTCAAAAAAATTTGTGGAGAGAGAAGCCAGAGTGGAAGGAGTGTCTTCCACTGTGGAAGGAGCGTCTTCCACTTTGGAAGAGGAATAATTTTCTGAATATGAGCATCATGTCTCTGTCAATTCGGAGTCTGACAGTGAGTTGGAAGAAGAGGATGAGATTGACCCTCATCCAGCCCCAGGACCAGCCGTCAGCAGCCAGCCCCAGGACCAGCCCGTCAGCAGCCAGCCCCAGGACCAGCCCGTCAGCAGCCAGCCCCAGGACCAGCCCGTCAGCAGCCAGCCCCAGGACCAGCCCGTCAGCAGCCAGCCCCAGGACCAGCCCGTCAGCAGCCAGCCCCAGGACCAGCCCGTCAGCAGCCAGCCCCAGGACCAGCCCGTCAGCAGCCAGCCCCAGGACCAGCCCGTCAGCAACCAGCCCCAGGACCAGCCCGTCAGCAGCCAGCCCCAGGACCAGCCTATCAGCAGCCAGCCCCAGGACCAGCCGTCAGCAGCCAGCCCCAGGACCAGCCCGTCAGCAACCAGCCCCAGGACCAGCCGTCAGCAACCAGCCCCAGGACCAGCCCGTCAGCAACAAGCCCCAGGACCAGCCGTCAGCAACCAGCCCCAGGACCAGCCCGTCAGCAACCAGCCCCAGGACCAGCCGTCAGCAACCAGCCCCAGGACCAGCCCGTCAGCAGCCAGCCCCAGGACCAGCCCGTCAGCAGCCAGCCCCAGCACCAGCCGTCAGCAGCAAGCCCCAGGACCAGCCGTCAGCAACCAGCCCCAGGACCAGCCGTCAGCAACCAGCCCCAGGACCAGCCCGTCAGCAGCCAGCCACATTTAAACTCAGTATCATAATTCCTGACATTTAATCCTTGTAGAAATTCCCTGTCTTAGGTCAGTTAGGATCACCACTTTATGTGGTTTACTTTATGTGAAATGTCAGAATAATAGTAGAGTGAATTATTTATTTCAGCTTTTATTTCTTTCATCACATTCCCAGTGGGTCAGAAGTTTACATACACTCAATTAGTATTTGATAGCATTGCCTTTAAATTGTTTAACTTGGGTCAAACATTTCAGGTAGCCTTCCACAAGCTTACCACAATAAGTTGGGTGAATTTTGGCCCTTTCCTCCTGACAGAGCTGGTGGAACTGAGTTAGGTTTGTAGGCCTCCTTGCTCACACACGCTTTGTCAGTTCTGGCCACACATTTTCTATGGGATTGAGGTCAGGGCTTTGTGATGGCCACTCCAATACCTTGACTTTGTTGTCCTTGAGCCATTTTGCCACAACTTTGGAAGTATGCTTGGGGTCATTGTCCATTTGGAAGACCCATTTGTGACCAAGCTTTAACTAACTTCCTGACTGAGGTCTTGAGATGTTGCTTCAATATATCCACATAATTTCCCCGCCTCATGATGCCATCTATTTTGTGAAATGCACCAGTCCCTCCTGCAGCAAAGCACCCCCACAACATGATGCTGCCACCCCCGTGCTTCACGGTTCTTCGGCTTGCAAGCCTCCCCCTTTTTGCTCAAAACATAACGATGGTCATTATGGCCAAACAGATCTATTTTTGTTTCATCAGACCAGAGGACATTTCTCTAGAAAGTACTATCTTTGTCACCTTGTGCATTTGCACAAGTCTGGCTTTTTTATGGCGGTTTTAGAGCAGTTTCAAGCTTCTTCCTTGCTGAGCGGCCTTTCAGGTTATGTTGATATAGGACTCGTTTTACTGTGGATATAGATACTGTTGTACCTGTTTCCTCCAGCATCTTCACAAGGTCCTTTGCTGATGTTCTGGGATTGATTTGCACTTTTCGCACCAAAGTATGTTCATCTCTAGGAGACAGAACGCGTCTCCTTCCAGAGCGGTATGATGGCTGCGTGGTCCCATGGTGTTTACACTTGCATACTATTGTTTGTACAGATGAACGTGGTACCTTCAGTCATTTGGAAATTGCACCCAAAGATGAACCAGACGTGTGGATGTCTACAATTTCTTTTCTGAGGTTTTGGCTGATTTATTTAGATTTTCTCATGATGTCAAGCAAAGAGGCACTGAGTTTGAAGGTCGGCCTTGAAATACATCCACAGGTACACCTCCAATTGACTCAAATGATGTCAATTAGCCTATCAGAAGCTTCTAAAGCATAATTTTCTGGAATTTTCCAAGCTTTTTAAAGGCACAGTCAACTTGATGTATGAAAACTTCTGACCCACTAGAATTGTGCTACAGTGAATTATAAGTGAAATCATCTGTCTGTAAACAATTGTTGGAAAAGTCACTTGTATCATGCACAAAGTAGATGTCTTAACTGACTTGCCAGAACTATGGTTTGTTGAGAAGAAATGTGTCTAGTGGTTGAAAAACAGGTTTTAATCACTCCAATCTAAGTGTATGTAGACTTCCGACTTCAACTGTATTTAAGAAAATTGGGAAATTGAATGGTCTTCTTGCCCAATGAATGAGCCACCCTGCATGACTGCCAATGTGATAAGGATGCAACCAGGGCCGACGCGGATGGAGGTTACTCATGTGCAGGACATACAGTCTTCTTTTGAACTGTTTACCTCAGACACCATCCAGAAAATTATTCTGGACTGCACTAATTTGGAGGGAAGTGTCACGGCCATTAAAAGAAGAAGACCAAGGTGCAGTGTTGTGAGCGTACATTTAGTCTTTATTTGGAAAATGACGCCAAACAAAAAAATAAACACTACAAAAACAAACCGTGAAGCTAAAGGCTATGTGCTCTAAACAAAGTCATACAAAACATAGAAAAATGAACATAGAATTCCCAACCAAATCACACCCTGACCAAACCAAAATAGAGACATAAAAAGCTCTCTAAGGTCAGGGCGTCACAGGAAGGTGTGTTTCTGGAGACATTTACATGTATACTTTGGGGTTCTTATCCTTACTGGAGTTTTAAGATCCATTGGGGAATCTGGGCTACCTGTGATGTCTGGGCTACCTGTGATGCTGGTTCATCATATGCGTGGAACTTGCAAGTGTACATGGGGAAGCCAGATGGAGGAGCTCCTATCAAGAACCAAGGGATGCGGGTTGTCCTGGACATGACACAGGAACTCAACATCACATACGATAACTTTTTTACTTTGAACAAGCTGGGGCAGGAGCACCTCAAGAGGAAGCTGACGATGGTAAGAACAGTACAAAAAAAACAAGCCATATCTCCCACCTCAGCTGATGAATACACGGAACAGGCCTATCAATTGCTCAAGTTTGTGTTCACGGCCGACACGTTGTCATGTCCTACATGCCAAAGGAAGGCAAAAATGTGGTACTCATGTGTACGCTGCATAGGGATGGGAGAATCTGTGGCCAGGAACATCAAGGCCACCAAAGGAGAGATGGACAATTTAGACAAGCTGGTGACTGGCTACAGCTGCATAAGAAGAACCCTAAGCTGGCCACTTGTGATATATTCCTCAACATCTTGGACATCTCTGTGTTCAACGCATTTTTCATCTGAATGGCGTAGAACCCAGTTTGGAACAGAGGGAAGCTCCAGAGGATACGACTCTTTCTCGAGGAGCTGGGCAAGGCATTGGTAATCCAGAGGAGGCAACATATCCCAAGGACCCCAGGTTCTGCAGCCATCGTGAGGTGGATTCAGGAGGAGGATGCTGGTGCTCCATCCGCCCGACTCACAGAACCAACAACTCCAATACCGGAAGAAAGTGTGAGTGATGTTATTGCATATGTGTGTGTCTGACTCTCCTACATTGGCCTGCTGTAACTGTGAGTGAGTGGGTGACTGAGATGTTAGTAAAATTCCTGAACTAATTGTTTTCATCATTCTAGATTGCAGCCAGTAGCAACAAGAAGAAGCTCTGTGATGTGTGTGGACCCAAGAAGGACAGGAAGACACAGTACACATGCATCAAGTGCAAGAAATAAATTTGCAACACACACACAGTAAAACTCTGTCCCTGTGTAGACCAGCTTTAATTTGTGTTCAATGGGGCTCATTTATAATTACCGTAAAATATTGTATGTAAAATGTGTCCTTCCAATTTGTTCAGTTCTAAGCAATAAACATCAATAGTGATGAATAGCTTGTTTAATTTAGATTTGTTCAAGATAAACATGATTTATTCCACCCATGTCTTCTTTTATCAAAGAAAACAAATAGCGCATTTATTGATAAATCAAAATCAAGTCATGTTTAGCAGATGTAATTGCAGGTATAGCGAAATGCTTGTGAATGTGATGTAGCAAATATTAACCATGTATGCTGTCTATTTTGCTTGTAATTGATATAAGTCAACATCTAATTATTAAGTATGAAGTATTTTTACATAAATTATTATGGCTGTATTGTTTTAAAAACCCAATAATGTTGTGGTTCCATCAGACCCGCAGACATTGGGTGAATAACAACAACATGAACACCACACAAGGGTTAACACTTTTTATGGTTACTACATGATTCCATATGAGTTATTTCTTCGTTTTCATGTCTTCACCATTATTCTACAATGTAGAAAATAGTACAAATAAAGAAAAACCCTTGAATGAGTTGGTGTGTCCAAGCTTTTGACTGGTACTGTACATGTACTTGATCTCTGTCTGGAAAAGTGGAAAAGTGGAAGTGGTAGCTAATTTATTAGTTTGATCACTGATCAGAAACATTTAGCATGCAATAATGTAGCCTATATCAAGTGTATTATTTATCTATTCACTCATGTAGTATTCTTATAGATCCTTATATACTGTATAGCCTAGGATATATTCCTATCGTCTCAATCCCACTGAAACCTACAATTTGGACTCCTGTCTTGCATGGAAATGTCTACCTTTATTCTGTATCAAAACATTATCAAAGTACATCTTTCCTATGCATGTCAACATACGCTATATCATTTCCCCCGTTTCACTGCTCTGTCTCATATTGCTGCCCATATGAGTGTGAGCTTCAGTAGAGAGTGTGGGATCAACAAACACTATGAGAGTAGATATGGGTATTCCTTTTAAACAGAGTTGGTCCCCAATAAGATACATTGATATTTAAAACATTTACTCTCTTCATGTCCCCGTTATTCATGAGCTGATCTGAATAGTCATCAATCAACTCGATTTTGCAAAATAGGAGATATTCTGTCATTCGTTGGAGGTTATCTAGCAAGCTTCCCAACTTTGGTCATTTGACTTTTATTTGACTGCCACTACAAAGTTTGTATGATTCCACAAGGCTATAGCCTACTCAGGGTGCACTCTGTACATCCTGAGGGTGCTCTGTGTTGAGATAGCCTTGGTCTACTGCTGAACTGCACTGAATTATGAACACGCTACATGCTACAATAACATTGATGAACATGCTAATGCTCTGAATTTATGAACAACCTGTTTCACAATTCACAACAATGTCATTGGCGATCAAAGTTACTCTATCATTAATAAATAGTTTCATTTGCTGTGAAATCTTTACATCTTTACATAGTGGCGCAGCGCTGCGCCAATCTTATTTTGGGAGAAACCTAAGTGACCATATCTTTTAAAGTCTTAAATTGTAACTTCTGAGTTTTGTGGTATTTCCCGGGACTCATGAGATAAATATGAATTATTATCGGTATTGAAACTTGTTAGATTTTTGGGAAAATATGGATCCCTAATACACAGGGTTAGTAGTTCAAATAAAACAGATTATGACTTGTTGGGCAAACAATTTATTGATGGTAATAATATAAAAAATACCGGAACAATATGCGGCTTTTGCAATTATATAAATTGTTTGAGTCCAATGCCCTGAACTAATCAATTTGTTTTTTGACCAAATAAAATAACTGTGGTACTCATTGTTTCTTGAAGGGTGATAATCTCACTTACTAATCTAGTAGTAATATCATTTTTTTTTGTCAAAATGAGACAGAGGCAGACTCCATCCGAGTTGCCTTGCAGCCATGATTTGTGTTTACAGAGAATGTGCTCTTAAAATAAAAAAAGTTGACGAAAGACAGACACCTGGGAAAATGAAGTGATATACATAGAGGAAGACCGAGATGGAGAGTCAGAAAGAGAGTTGTTCTCTGTGCAGGTTTGGAGCAAGAGAAAGCAGGGGGATATAGGTGACTAACTGCACCTGGACTGTCACTGCAGTTTAGAATAGTTAGGAAGAAACACGCAGAAAGTAACGTAAACTGAGGATATCTCACCTGGAGTTAATGCACTTAGTCACACACACACATGCAGGCACGCGACCACACACGCGCATGCATGCACGCGACCACACACACGCACTGTAATGCAGACAGAATTTGTCGTCAATTAAAATCGTGAGTACTTTTTCTTTTTTCTTTTCTGGTTGGCATATTCAATATGAAAGTAATGAATGTTGAATAGAATCACATTACTGTCTATGACAGCCGCCCACACCTCCCAAATCCTAATCTAATTCTGCTTTAGAAACCCCCCTCTAAGGCACTAGCTTTTATGTACTGCGAGGGCATTATCTAGGGCATTGCAAAAATGCCTCTCTGTTCTACTTTTCTGCAGTCCAATACAAATTGACTCTTATCTCTAATGATGGAAGAGAGGGAATAACAAGTTGAAAGGAAAAAGAGTTAGGCTACAGTGCATTCGAAAAGTATTCAGACCCCTTGACTTTTTCCACATTTTGTTGTGTTACAGCCTTATTCTAAAATTGATTCAATTGTTTTTCCTTCCTCATCAATCTACACACAATATCCCATGATGAAAAAGTGAAAACATGTTTTTAGAAATTATAGCAAATGTATTAAAAATAAAAAACTGAAATAACCTGTCTATACAAGGTTCCACAGTTGACAGTGCATGTCTGAGCAAAAACCAATCCATGAGGTCGAAGGAATTGTCCATAGGGCTCAGAGAAAGAATTGCGTCGAGGCACAGATCTGGGGAAGGGTACCAAAACATGTCTGCAGCGTTGAAGGTCCCCATAAACACAGTGACCTCCATCATTCTTAAATGGAAGAAGTTTGGAACCACCAAGACTCTTCGTAGAGCTGGCAGCCCGGCCAAACTGAGCAATCGAGGGAGAAGGGCTTTGGTTAGGGAGTTAACTAAGAACCCGATCGTCACTCTGAGAGAGCTTCAGAGTTCCTCTGTAGAGATACAGTGCCTTGCGAAAGTATTCGGCCCCCTTGAACTTTGCGACCTTTTGCCACATTTCAGGCTTCAAACATAAAGATATAAAACTGTATTTTTTTGTGAAGAATCAACAACAAGTGGGACACAATCATGAAGTGGAACGACATTTATTGGATATTTCAAACTTTTTTAACAAATCAAAAACTGAAAAATTGGGCATGCAAAATTATTCAGCCCCCTTAAGGTAATACTTTGTCGCGCCACCTTTTGCTGCGATTACAGCTGTAAGTCGCTTGGGGTATGTCTCTATCAGTTTTGCACATCGAGAGACTGAAATTTTTTCCCATTCCTCCTTGCAAAACAGCTCGAGCTCAGTGAGGTTGGATGGAGAGCATTTGTGAACAGCAGTTTTCAGTTCTTTCCACAGATTCTCGATTGGATTCAGGTCTGGAGTTTGACTTGGCCATTCTAACACCTGGATATGTTTCTTTTTGAACCATTCCATTGTAGATTTTGCTTTATGTTTTGGATCATTGTCTTGTTGGAAGACAAATCTCCGTCCCAGTCTCAGGTCTTTTGCAGACTCCATCAGGTTTTCTTCCAGAATGGTCCTGTATTTGGCTCCATCCATCTTCCCATCAATTTTAACCATCTTCCCTGTCCCTGCTGAAGAAAAGCAGGCCCAAACCATGATGCTGCCACCACCATGTTTGACAGTGGGGATGGTGTGTTCAGGGTGATGAGCTGTGTTGCTTTTACGCCAAACATAACGTTTTGCATTGTTGCCAAAAAGTTCAATTTTGGATTCATCTGACCAGAGCACCTTCTTCCACATGTTTGGTGTGTCTCCCAGGTGGCTTGTGGCAAACTTTAAACAACACTTTTTATGGATATCTTTAAGAAATGGCTTTCTTCTTGCCACTCTTCCATAAAGGCCAGATTTGTGCAATATGCGACTGATTGTTGTCCTATGGACAGAGTCTCCCACCTCAGCTGTAGATCTCTGCAGTTCATCCAGAGTGATCATGGGCCTCTTGGCTGCATCTCTGATCAGTCTTCTCCTTGTATGAGCTGAAAGTTTAGAGGGACGGCCAGGTCTTGGTAGATTTGCAGTGGTCTGATACTCCTTCCATTTCAATATTATCGCTTGCACAGTGCTCCTTGGGATGTTTAAAGCTTGGGAAATCTTTTTGTATCCAAATCCGGCTTTAAACTTCTTCACAACAGTATCTCGGACCTGCCTGGTGTGTTCCTTGTTCTTCATGATGCTCTCTGCGCTTTTAACGGACCTCTGAGACTATCACAGTGCAGGTGCATTTATACGGAGACTTGATTACACACAGGTGGATTGTATTTATCATCATTAGTCATTTAGGTCAACATTGGATCATTCAGAGATCCTCACTGAACTTCTGGAGAGAGTTTGCTGCACTGAAAGTAAAGGGGCTGAATCATTTTGCACGCCCAATTTTTCAGTTTTTGATTTGTTAAAAAAGTTTGAAATATCCAATAAATGTCGTTCCACTTCATGATTGTGTCCCACTTGTTGTTGATTCTTCACAAAAAAATACACTTTTATATCTTTATGTTTGAAGCCTGAAATGTGGCGAAAGGTCGCAAAGTTCAAGGGGGCCGAATACTTTCGCAAGGCACTGTAGGAGAACCTTCCAGGAGGACAACAGTCTCTGCAGTACTCCACCAATCAGGCCTTTATTGTAGAGTGGCCAGATGGAAGCAACTCCTCAGTAAAAGGCACTTGACAGCCTGCAAGGAGTTTGCTAAAAGGCACCTAAAGGACTCTCAGACCATGAGAAACAAGATTCTTTGGTCTGTTGAAACCAAGATTGAATTCTTTGTCCTGAATGCCATGCTGGGGGAAACCTGGAACCATCCCTACAGTGAAGCATGGTGGTGGCAGTAAGATGTTTTTCAGTGGCAGGGCCTGGGAGACTAGTCATGATCGAGGGAAAGATGAACGGAGCAAAGTACAGAGAGATCCTTGATGAAAACCTACTGCAGAGCGCTCAGGACCTCTGGGGCGAAGGTTCACCTTCCAACAGAACAACGTCACTAAGCACACAGCCAAGACAACGCAGGAGTGGCTTACGGGACAAGTCAATGAATGTCCTTGAGTGGCCGAGTCAGAGCCCGGACTTGAACGTGATTGAACATCTATGGAGAGACCTGAATCACACCAAATACAGGTGTGCCAAGCTTGTAGTGTCATACCCAAGGAGACTTGAGGCTGTAATCACTGCCAAAGGTGCTTCAACAAAGTACTGGAGTTGAACACTTATGTTAATGTATGTTAATGTGATATCTGTTTATTTTCATTTTTATAAATTTGCTAAAACTTCCAAAAATCTGTTTTTGCTTTGTTATTATAGGGTTTTGTTTGTAGATTGAAGAGAAAAAACATTTAAATCAATTTTAGAATTAGGCTAACAACCTAACAACATTTTCAAGGGGTGTGAATACTTTCCGAATACACTGTATGTTTATACTATAACTCATGCAGGCAATATGAGAGCTTATCTTATGAACATACACCTATATCATATCACATATACAGGAAGGTCCAAAATGATTGACACCCTTGATAAAAATTAGCAAAAATAATACAAATACTGAGCTATATTTTATGCAACAAAAAAAACAATTGCTCAGAGAAATATCTCAAAAAGATAGGGCTAAAAATGATTGCCCCCGCTATTTTCAATACTACAGCACCCTCCCCTATCCCGAGGATAACAACACAGCCTTTTTCATGTCTCTATCATTATTCGTTGGTCAAAATATGCGTTTTTGATTGGACACGCTACAAGGTGAGGTATTGAAAGATATTGAGAACAGGGGTGCCAATAATTTTGATAATTTTCAATATATGTATATATATATATATATATATATATATTTGTTGAACAAAATCTCTTTAGCTGAGCAATTGTATTAATACAGTATGAACTAATATAATTTCCCTTTTTTTTGCATACAATACAGCTCAGTATTTGTGTTATTTATTTTATACAGTCTTTTTTGCTCATCTTTATTAAGGGTGCCAATCATTTTCTAATCCGTACCCTGCTTCCCTGATGTGAGAAATCTCAGTGCTGACATATTGTACTGTGCCCTATCAGAACAGATTTAGAATACACACATCCATCACTTATATCCATCACTCTATATTACCCATCATTATATCTGACAGAACATAACAACTTTTGCCATAGAATTACTTAGAACATGTATTATACATCTATGGCTGTTGCAGAGGGCAGACACATGTAGTACACCTGTCACTGATACAGATACTGTAGATGCTGTGCTTCTAAATATAAAGTGATTTGACAGCTTTGATAGCTGTCAAATCACTTACAGTATTTGAGCTTCCTATGCCAGGTATCATAGAATAATAGTTTTGTATTTGTTTGAATTAAAATAGCAAATGTTAGTGAATCTATTTGTGACTGACCACCTCGATTCGGTCTTATGTAGCAACATTTGAAATTGTGTTTTTTACATTGGATAAAAGTAGAGACTCAGAGCTAGACAATTGTATATTATACACTGCAGTTGAGGAACGATGGGCAAGTCATTCTGCTTTGAAAGTTGATAAACTTGTTACCCCACTTTTGAAAAAATGTCCCTTGAATGTTTTGGTACACCTACTGGAGAACTCTTCTTTATCTACACCCACAGGATACAGAATATGTAAATGGTACAGTGAAGCGGTTACCTGCATAGTAGCAATATCAAAAACAGAAAGTGTACAGATCAAAATATTTAATAAATATTCTATCATTATTAGATGCCTCTTACCCGACACACTTGTCTAAATTGATAGGTTATGAGAAGGAAATGCTATAACCACCTCCCAGCCACATCTAGCTAAGTTGATGGGTCACTATTGTCTAGACCTTTTTTAACCTTTATTTAACTAGGCAAGTCAGTTAAGAACAAATTCTTATTTTCAATGACGGCCTAGGAACAGTGGGTTAACTGCCTGTTCAAGGGCAGAACGACAGATTTGTATTTTTTTACCTTGTCAGCTCGGGGATTCCAACTTGTAACCTTTCGGTTACTAGTCCAATGCTCTAACCACTAGGCTACCTGCCACCTCATGTACACGTGTTCATTAAATATGAAGTAATTACAGGCAGTAATCACCCCCAGACACACCTGGCTAATTTGATGGGTCATGTAATAATCCGGCCGAAGTGGAGTCTTTTGTTTAGACATGTAGCTAGCTAGGTAGCTAGCTAAACAATGAACCGGCATAATCCCAATTTATACTACTACCATTACAAACATTGTCATAGCTGTAGTATGAATCTGCAGGTAGCTAAAGCGTATAAACTATAGGAAGAGTTTCGCTGCAGGAGAACGTGAAGTCAGCGTGAGTTAATAAAATAAAGGAAAAAAAGGGTCTGGGAGGGACCGTCTGAAAAATAAATCGAAAATGTCTGCATTGATTGGAAATATAGGAACATTTGATGAATCTGTGGAACAATGGAGTTCTTACACAGAATGTTTTGAGTACTTTGTGTTGGCAAATGGAATTAAAGCAGAAGTCGTTGTGCCAACATTTTTGACTGTTATTAGGAGGAAAATTTTAAATCTACTGTGCAGCCTAGTAACGCCTGAAAAACCAGGTGATAAATCATATGATGAAATTGTGGCTACCTTAAAAGGACATTATTCTCCCAAACCACCGATAATTGCAGAGAGATTCTGGTTTCATAAGAGAAATCAAGAGGAGGGGGAATCAATCTCACAGTTTATGGCTGTATTTAAACAGTTATCTGAACAGTGTGAATTTGAGCGATCAATGAGTGACACTATACGTGATAAGTTAGTGTGTGGCATGCGCAGCGAGGCAATTCAGAAACGACTTTTGACTGAGAGTAACTTAAGGTTGCAGAGAGCAATAGAAGTGAGTACGTCAATGGAAATGGCAAATAAAGTCGCACAACAGCTAAGTGCATCGACCAAAGTGCATAAGGTGTCTACGTGGTTAAAAAACAAGGCAGGAGGTGGGAAGCCATGCTATCACTGTGGGAAACCAGGTCACCAAGCAGAGGAGTGTTGGTGCAAAGACTTAGACTGCAGAAGTTGTGGAAAAAAGGGTCACATCGAACATGTGCATGTAAAAACAAAATGACACAATCAAACAAAAGTACTGAACAAAGGAAAAGCGACTTCAGGAAGTACAACAAGAAAGTGCATAAAATGGAGCACACAGAGGATGAACAAAGTGATACCCTGTCTGAAGGGGAATAATCTTTGCATGTTATGTCCATTTCAGACAATGGATACGGGTACTGGGTGACATCGCTACTGGATGGAAATGCAGTACGGATGCAAGTGGACACTGGGGTAGCCATATCTTCACTGTCTGAGGCTGCATACAAGGAGAAACTACATCACCTCACACTACAGCCCACAAAGATGACACTGAAAGCATACACCGGTGAGTTTGTTCCAGTGAGAGGAAGCGTGATTGTTACGGTGGAGCTCAACAAACAGAAGGTAAAGCTACCACTCTACATTGTGAAAGGGAACCATCCAGCATTGCTAGGACGCACATGGCTGGAAACGATCAAACTAAACTGGCAAGAAATTCACATGATTGCAAAAGAGGACACAAACCTACAAGGGATAATGAGGAAACACGCGGATGTGTTCAAAGGAGAACTTGGCAGTATGAAGGACATAACAGTTAAACTGACTGTGAAACCCGACAGACAGCCAAAATGCTTCAAAGCTAGACCTGTCCCATATGCCATAAAACCAAAAGTTGAAATTGAGCTAAACAGACTAGTCGAGAGTGGAGTATTGGATCCAGTGAATGTTAGTGAATGGGCTACACCCATTGTTCCAGTCATAAAAAAAGATGGATCACTCAGACTCTGTGGTGATTTCAAAGTCACCATTAACCCAGTCTTGACTGCTGAAAAATATCCACTACCCCTTATTGACGACCTCTTTTCTGGTTTAGCTGGAGGACAAAAATTCAGTAAGATAGACTTATGTCAGGCCTATCTACAGATGCATGTTCACCAAGAGTCACAAGAACTGTTGACCATAGTGACTCATGAAGGACTGTACAGGTACCGGAGGCTTCCTTTTGGAATCACCTCAGCTCCGGCCTTGTCTCAGAGAGCTATGGACCAGATACTGAGCGGGCTCACTGGGGTCCAATGTTACATCACCGGCAAAGACGAGCAGGAGCACCTGAGAAACCTGAAGGCTACACTACAGAGATTGGAGGAGTACGGTCTGAGGGTCCGGAAGGACAAATGCCGGCCCTCTGTTGAGTACCTGGGCCACGTCATTGACAGTTCGGTGCTCCACAAGGTGCCATCAAAGGTGAAAACCGTTGCGGAAGCTCCATCCCCACAGAATGAGAGTCAGCTGAGATCATTCTTAGGACTACTGACATACTCCGCCAAGTTTGTGTCAAACCTATCTAACATGTTAAAGCCACTGCATGAACTTTTGAACAAAACCAAACAGTGGAAGTGGACAGATGTGAGGAGGCCTTCAAGAAAGTGAAAACAGCCTTAGCTCAGTCAGAGACCCTAACCCACTTCAACCCCAACTTGCCATTACAGTTGGCATGTGATGCATCACCTTATGGCGTTGGTGCGGTTGTCTCACATATCATTCCATCAGGTGAAGAAAGGCCAATTGCTTTCGCATCACGGACCTTAAGTAAAGCCGAGAGCAATTATGCACAGATAGAGCGTAAAGCACTCGTCATTGTGTTTGGAGTTAAGACATTTCATCAGTTTCTCTTTGGCCGACGATTCACACTGCTGACGGACCATAGACCCCGCACCTCCATCGTTGGTCCCCACACCGGCATTCAGTCGCTTGCAGCCAGTCGCTTGCAGCCAGCCGCATGCAGCGATGTGCGTCATGTTCTGCATGTCAAAAGATGAGGAACATGCCTCAGCTAGCGCCACTACACCCATGGGACTTCCCAGAGGAGCCTTGGCAGCGACTCCACATAGACTATGCAGGCCCACTGGAGGATCGTATGTTCTTAGTCGTAGTTGACGCACAGCAAATGTCGTAGTTGACCTTCAGCAAATGGCCTGAAGTCACAGTGATGAAGAGCACATCAGCGGAGAGAACCATCGAAGAACTACAGTCAATCTTCAGTCAACGCAACTCGTTAGTGATAATGGCCCTCAACTGGTGTCTGAAGAGTTCCGGTCGTTCATGGAAGCAAATCGAATTCAGCGCCGTATCACCCTGCAACAAATGGCCTCACTGAAAGGTTTGTCCAAACGATCAAGCAAGCTTTAAAATCATCACAAGCGAACGGCTCCCTCAATAGGTGTCTAAACACCTTCCTGTTAACCTACAGAAACACTCCCCACGCTACAACCAAAGTGGCACCCACATCAGCCATGATGAAAAGAAAGCTCTGCACGCGACTCGACCTCCTGAGACCTCCAAAGACGAAATAGGTTGTACAGATACAACAGCGAGCACAGGTGGAGAGACGGAGCAAAGCAAAAGACAGAAGCTTCATGGCTGGAGAGAGAATTCTTGCTCGGAACTACTGCAAATGTCCAAAGTGGATACCAGCCACAGTGGTTGCACAAACAGGCCCTGTGTCAACACAGTTCACACACCGGAAAACATAATCTGGAGGAGACACATGGATCAACAGCCAGAAACCAACCTCAGAGATGACTCATGTCAAGTGACAAACCAAGATCAGCTACTGGAGAACTACCATGACTACGAGCCATCACCTGAACATCCACTGCAGCAACCTACAAATGTGGAAAGTGCTCCAGACTCACCTGAACCAGCCAGAGTGCAATACCTCAGGGTATTGTTGCACCCCAGTGTGGGCATACACCATCACCACTCAGACTCAGAGATAATGTGACTGTAGACTCACCAGTACGTCGTCATTACCCTGCAAGAGAAAGATGACCCCCTGACAGGTTGACTATTTAGTTCAGACTAACCTCCGACATTGGGGCAGAACACACCCCAGGGTTAAGTCTGGGGACTGAGGCAGTCTACCCTCTATCCCTAGTTTAGAAAAGGTTATTCTGAAAAGTTCATTTATTTACATTAAGAGAACTTATGTTAAAAAGAAAACAATAGGCAAAACAGTGAATATTTACTTTTTCCTTATGAGTCATCAAAGGTAAAGGGGGAGTTGTGTTGTGTATTTATATTCTAGTTTTATCCCTTTAGGGCACTTGTAACCCCCCCCCTTGCCTATCTACGTTGAAATGTTTGGAATGTTCTTCCTGTGAAACGCATTAAACAATGCCGACGTTAATTTCTACTCCCGTCTCCTGTCCTTAAATTAGTTGTATAAGTAATACAGTGTGCTATACAACAACACAGATCGTACGTGTAATGTTAGCTAGCAAGCAAGCAAGCTAACATTTGCTAGCTAACTAACAGTACACTTTAACATGCAATAAAAATGACTTTCTGATTAAATTAGTAATTTATATCTGAAAATGTAGCTAGACTCTTACCCATACACATAGATGAACGCTTCACGGCAGACTAGAACCATTTAATTCTGTTTTGCTTGTAGCTACATCTTGTTTCGCCAGCGTTGCGTCAAGTCACTTCGGTTTAGACTGACCCTGGCGTGTTGAGAAAGTAGCCCAACACTTTATCCAACTGATCTGTCGAGATCCGCCTGCTAAATTCAGGGTATCAATGTTTTTTGAGAAAAGAAGAAAAACTTATGTAGTTCTCGATGGTTAACGTTATATTTTTCATTAACGGCACAGTAGAAAGTACTGTCAACACAGCTCAGCTTATAGACAGAACCATGCTTTATGGCTGGCCAATCCAAACTCATGTCCCGGCATTATCTCAGCTAATCATGGAAGGTTCCTGTCTTTTTCCATTGCTAAACCAACTAGGCCCATAATTGAACCATTTTATTCATATTTATGAATGGAATAAAAGTTTGTTGTTAAGGCACATGAAAGTGCACATGTTCCAGAAGGCATTTCTGCTCAAAAATCCATTTTGATAAAAAATGTATGTTTACGTTCAAACTCCGCTCCTGACCTGTGACATAGTTTCCTGAAACTAGTCACATTTTAAGAATATAGAATAGTGCAATGTGATACCAGTTCTTCACTGACAGGTCTTAACATGTGAAGGTTGAGCTTGTTAGGCCACCCTCCAACTGAATGTTGTATTATTTCATGCAGGCACAATCTGGATTATATTGCGGTTCCCTACTGCTGAACCAACCCCCTAAGAATTCTGTAGTTTGACAGGAGCTGGATCAAAATCTTAAGTGAGATTTTTGCCAGTGAAGTGCAATTCTGTCATAGGTACGGTTGCCATAGACAACAAGGTTTCTCAAGTACTTGAAATTCATAGATAGGAGAAAGAAATAAGATCTCTGTAACCTAGTCTGGTTTTTACAATGGTATCCAAATAAATGGATTTTGAGGCAAAAGGGTTATGCACAATCATTAAAAAGGGACAGAATCATAAAAAAAAACATCTCACGCAGACAGAAAATATGTAGGTGAGGTCTTCACATTACAGGCAACTTTGTAAGATTTCAAGTCCGCAACTTTGTTTAACAACATTTCACACCTAATTCCATTGTGGTGTTGTGTGCTTTTCAGCCCATTCTCAGTCATCCACACTTGGAAGATAGCTAACACCAATGCTCAGTTCGTTTGACTGAAAGGCCTTGTGTGTTATTTGTAGTCCCATCTGGGAAAACACACTCTCTCATCCGTGTCCTCGTGCTTAATCACATCTGATCGCTCATCACATTTCTAACTGCTCGTCTTCACAACACCACGGGCTGACAGAGACAACGCCAGCCAGGTGTGTCTGCTTCCTCTTCCAGGGGAGAGAGGGGGTGTCAACTCAAATATCCTCTACATTTCATCTCACTGGCTCCTTAACTATTCACCTATCTATCTGCATCTAGGTTGTGTATGCATGTATGCATGATGTGTGTGCAAAAGCACGGTGAAACACTCGACTGAAGGCTGCGTCGTGCTGTGTTGGGAGCCGAGGGGTTTGTTCCACACTCATGCCATTGGGGATTGTCTCAGAAACACAGATGTTTGTGATGGCTTTGCTATTTGCCTAGTGCTCTTTGGATAAGACCAGGAAGAGGCTTGGCTTTTTACTTGACAGAAAATAAAAATAATGATAAATTGTCGAAACAAGCTTTCCCCCCCCTCCCCTGCTGAGAACAGCAGATTATATAGTTATACATAGAACAGCAGATTATATAGTTATACATAGAACAGCAGATTATATAGTTATACATAGAACAGCAGATTATATAGTTATACATAGAACAGCAGATTATATAGTTATACATAGAACAGCAGATTATATAGTTATACATAGAACAGCAGATTATATAGTTATACATATAACAGCAGATTATATAGTTATACACAGAACAGCAGATTATATAGTTATACATATAACAGCAGATTATATAGTTATACATAGAACAGCAGATTATATAGTTATACATAGAACAGCAGATTATATAGTTATACATAGAACAGCAGATTATATAGTTATACATAGAACAGCAGATTATATAGTTATACATAGAACAGCAGATTATATAGTTATACATAGAACAGCAGATTATATAGTTATACATAGAACAGCAGATTATATAGTTATACATAGAACAGCAGATTATATAGTTATACATAGAACAGCAGATTATATAGTTATACATAGAACAGCAGATTATATAGTTATACATAGAACAGCAGATTATATAGTTATACACAGAACAGCAGATTATATAGTTATACACAGAACAGCAGATTATATAGTTATACATAGAACAGCAGATTATATAGTTATACACAGAACAGCAGATTATATAGTTATACACAGAACAGCAGATTATATAGTTATACATAGAACAGCAGATTATATAGTTATACATAGAACAGCAGATTATATAGTTATACATAGAACAGCAGATTATATAGTTATACACAGAACAGCAGATTATATAGTTATACATAGAACAGCAGATTATATAGTTATACACAGAACAGCAGATTATATAGTTATACATAGAACAGCAGATTATATAGTTATACATAGAACAGCAGATTATATAGTTATACATAGAACAGCAGATTATATAGTTATACATAGAACAGCAGATTATATAGTTATACACAGAACAGCAGATTATATAGTTATACATAGAACAGCAGATTATATAGTTATACATAGAACAGCAGATTATATAGTTATACATAGAACAGCAGATTATATAGTTATACATAGAACAGCAGATTATATAGTTATACATAGAACAGCAGATTATATAGTTATACATAGAACAGCAGATTATATAGTTATACATAGAACAGCAGATTATATAGTTATACATAGAACAGCAGATTATATAGTTATACACAGAACAGCAGCAATAGAGGGCCTTTTTCTTGTTTATCCAACTGCCGCAGTAAAAACAGTACATGATTTACTGAGCAAAAGTGTGACGATGAGAATACCTTTTTTCATAGCAGCTTTAGAGAGATAGAAACTAGAGAGATAGATGGTAAAATTGACGGAGATACTGAAAGAGGGAGTGAGTACGAGAGAAAGAAAGAGGGAGGGAGTGGGGGTAAGAAGATAAGGATTTGCTGGTGTCGTAGTGTGACCATGTGTCATCTCAGAGTAGACAGTGGAAGTGGCATAACTATCGAGATAATCATGGGTCCCACAGTTCATGCTCTTGCTAATCATGCATTTTACAGCTTCACATTTACCATGGTATAGATTCATGCTAATTAGCCATTGGAACAAAGCTGTCTACTTTCTGATCTTTTCCATAGACTGCTGACTGCAGAGGGTTTTAGTATAACAGTAATTAACTGCAGCATATAAATCACCTCACAGAATAACATCTTCCATGACTGTATGAAATTTGCTCAGCCTCTTAACTGCAAAGATAGGAATGAACAATGTGAGGTTATAGTCATATGCTTTTTTAGCCTCTGTTAGTGGATGATGGTACCGTGCTTTGGTGCAGTACATTGAGTGAAGGTGTAGGTTCAGTGAGAACAGACATACAGAGCAGAAGATACTTTACAGTGAGTAGAAGGGGGGAAACGCTGAAATGAAAACAGCTAAATATATATACCATTTAGCAGACATTTTTATCCAAAGCCACTTTCAGTCATGTGTGCATACATTTTATGTATGGGTGGCCCCAGGAATCAAACCCACAACCCTGGCAGTGTAAGCACCAGGCTCCACCAACTGAGCTACAAAGGACCACAAGGTAAAGAAGCACATATCAAGATCAAAGTCAACTGTTAACTGTGGAGGTGCCGATGATGCACCTCTGTACAGTATCTAGTTACTTTTCAGAGAGGGTTGTCATGGTTAAAATGACCTCTTCATTGAAGCACTGCTCGCTCTTATTTGGAGAAATGCACACAGTACATCAAATTACCATAATATTGACAGTCGGCTTATGTAAAGATAACTGCTTGTTACTGCGTTTATTTATTCACATGTTTCTATTGATATTCTTCGGGGCCCCATAATACTATATGTCATCTACAGTCAGGGTTTCTCACTGCAGACAAGGACTCCTCCTGCTGAGCTCCTCAAGGCCCCGGGGAGCCTCACAGCTCCACCTCAGAGCTGCACCTCAGAATCGGCTCCACATACCAGCGCAAAACATTAGTCTGCTTTCTGCTTTTGGTGGCCCCCAGAAGTAAGGGATCTAAGTTTCCGCCAAGCGCACATGGGAGCACTCCAGCTGACGTGTAACATTAATTTCTCATGATGTTAGTCAGATTTCATCAGTGTTAAACTTTAACATGCCCAGAAGACGGCCGTCTGGGAGAGACAGTCAAGACACCCAAGGGCTACGCGAGAAGATGACTGTCCCCTCTGAGGGTGACACTTTCAAAACTGCCACTGCAAAACTTGGATAAAATTTTTAGATTTCAATATCTTCCAGTCGGATGCCTCTGAGTGTGCTGGGGCGGTTTGAGCTGTAATGGTTTTCTGTCACTGGAGAGGAAAAGAAGACACAACACAACTCCTGTGTGAGAGAGTGGTGTCTATAGGTGTGTGTGTGCACGTGTGTGTGCGTGCGCGTGTGTGTTCCTGTGTGTGTGTGTTCCTGCCCGTGTGTGTTCCTGCGCATGTGTGTTCCTGCGTGTTTGCTAGGTGCTTGCGTGCGTGTAGGTGATAAGTGATTTAGTTTTTTTTGGGAGACTTTGAATCAACACATAAGCCTTGAATATTGCATCTCATCAAACAATTGCAATCAGCAAACAATTCCACCATAGAGTTGGCAAATAGGGTCATTGCTGTAAAACTCTTGAGTGAATACAGTTTTGGTCCAAAGTTATTGAGGGATGCTGCTGATTGTTGGGACAATGTCATTCAAACGCATTGACTGTCTTCTATTGTAAAAGAGAGCGTGAGTAGAGCGAGAGAGTAGAGCGATGTCTGAAGATTCATTGATGAGTGAATTCAGAAATGCTTTAAAAATGGGTGCATGGTGAATTATGGCCTTCATGAAAATAATCTATAATTTCATTGGACCTCAGATTGTGCTCATTCTTAATAATTTTCCATTCGATTTCAGGCCAGCATTATTCTGGGTCAAGATGGTGTGGCCTATTATTAAAGGAGGATTTTGTATTACACTGATAAACACATATTTTCTCTCTCAACCTCACCCTTCTCATACTGAAAGGATGTTTTTCTCTCTCTTTGCATTTTGCCTTTATCTCCACCAGCTGGATATAATCCATCCAACACATTCAGACACTCATGATACATGAAGAAAGACCTTTCCTTTTCATAGTTTATCATTTCTTAAACTAATCCAATTGGCCACGACTAGACAGAAGCGGGAACTTGCCTTAACATGATCTATAGTGCTCCCAATTCTGTTGAACTTCATTTACTTTTGGGTTGGAAAATTCTTTCATCTTGGCCATGATAGCCTTTCTTTATTAAAGGCATGGATTATCCTTGGATACTTCACAAAGAGTATTATACACTATGCCCAAAACCTAAACGAGGTTAAACATGGAACTCTGGGCTTATTGGGGAGGGGAGGAAGGGTACAACTCCCTATGTACTATTGGAATGTGTGCTGATTGGTGAACATCCGATCTACTGAATGTCCTCTAGCTCCATGTAACAGAACATGTAATCCCTCTTACCACCATGTGTGAGTCGGCAAAATAGTTTATGCTCTCTGCAGGGATCAGTGTGGATCATCAATATGATGGATTCAGGGTTTGCAAATTAGCCTCTGACCAAACCTCACGTACTTCAGTCAGTCAATAAATAACATTTCAAACTGAAAGCACTGTTGTGGATTACGCACAATGTGAAGGACAAGTAAGGAACAAATGTACTTGGTTCACTGACATCCTCAGACATTGAAAATACACATCTACTCACTTCTCACTTCTCCCACAGTCAGCATTTAATAGAGGTAATATAGTACCATGGCTAACACATGTTGTTGCCATACATTCTAATCATTATTTTCCAATCGCTTCGTTATGACATTTTGCAAATGGATGGAGAGCGAGAGAGTGTGGAGGAGGACTGGGCATCGTGTTATGACATGTATTATCTGAATTAGGCCCACATAATTATACTTACAAAGGAGCGGCTTCTATGGAATGTATTTGAACTTTTGAGAGTTGCCTTAATGTTGCACCAGAGCTAGCTAGCTAGCTAATAAACTTGTGTGCTGAGCGGAACCAGAATAAAAAATACGTCTGACCTTTTTGTAGTTAATAAACCCAACATGAAACAGTATAGATCACTTTCGTTCCCAGTTCTGATTCTTTGCCTCGAAAAATGACATTATATTACGGTTTTCGGTTCTGTTCTCTGAACTGGTTCCAACCCCTGAATGTAATACACATGCTTCCTTAGAGATACTATTGACCACCCAGAGCAGTGCTTCCTCCACTTCCTCTCAGTGAGGCTTGGCTGTCTGTTCCTGTCTGGTTCCTGCCCACCCTCTGCCACTCTGCTCCAGGCCCACCTGTGTCTCCTTCTCCATTCTGCCCTCACGTAGAGGTAGCCCCATTCCAGGCTCGTTCCACTGGCTGCTCATGAGAATACAAAGGTTAACGATTGCTAATCACAATCCATTAATTAGCAGTGGATGGAGCATTGAGGCTTTAATAGGGTCCAAGTGGTTAGTGGTGCCAGTGTTGTAGAAGTTGGGGGATAATGAAATAAAAGGTGAGAGCATTATCCCACGCCTCGCCACATCATCACAACTTGTTATAGCTCTTAATGCGCTCTCTGGTGAGAACCTCCGCTGCCATGCATATTAATGGTCGCCTCACTGTTCTGTTTTGACGCACACACACACACACACACACACACACACACACACACACACACACATTTGTTTTGTTGTTGTTTTTAATCCATCTGAGTGTGTCAGGTCCAGAGGACGCCAGCAGATGCAGCAATTTAATAAGCCCATTAATGTAAGACAAAGTGATTTGATTATTAGACACACTTACTAGACACTCTTCTCAATGGGGGTTCTGTCTGGTGGTTTGGACCTCTGTGTGTGTGTGTGTGCGTGCATGCGTGTGTGTGTTTGAGATATTCCTAAGCTTTTACAGGTCTGAGTGGAGGGAAAAAAGCTCTAATGGAAAGACAAGGAGTGCTTAGGCGGACGTATGGGGTAATTAATTTATCATTTGAGTGACAGCTGGGCCATAGCGTGCAAGTTCACCTATTGTTTGTAAACAGATAGGAGTTGATTTATGTACTGTAGCTTCGGGAGTGTGTGTGTGCATATGTGTGTATGTCTGTTTGCATGCCTATCTGTTGGTGTGTGTGTGTGTGTGTGTGTGTGTTTGCGTGTGTGTGTGTGGTTACTGATAGTGAGTGTGCAGAATTGAGGTATCCATCAAGTTGCAGATGGGTAAACAACAGGGATCAGAGGTCAATGAGTATACTGTGCACATCACAGGAAACAATGGCTTCTGAATTATTGAGTCCTTCCTCTCAGATGAGCCATTTCTTCTGGTCCTAATGGATCCCCAACTAAAAGCCAGGGAAGAAAAAAAAGAAAGAAAACGTAAATTATTTCTGAGTTAAAGGATGGCTCAGTCACACTCCCTCCTCCCAACTTCCCCCCCCCCCCAAAAATGGACGGTTAAAAATGCAACGCTTAAATTACGTTTCGTTTTAAGATTTCTCTTAGAATCAACCGCAGTTGACTTTAATAGACATATTTTTACTGCTTCATTTATTTAAAGTGTGTCTTCTTGGCTGTGTCTGCCCTGGCTTCTGTGATAAGGCCTGACACCTTTAGATAATGCCCCGAACACAGACATATTCAAATAACTATATCGAATTTACAGAGGAATAATCTGTAGCTGGCGCTGGTAGGGCCTCTGGTGTTTACTGAAGCTCAGGAGGAAACTGCTTCCTTAGCCAGGTCAGATTTACCTCTCATCATGCTGTTATCAGTCGATACGGATGCAGGCCCTGCACGCACGCACGCACACACACACACACACACACACACACACACACACACACACACACACACACACACACACACACACACACACACACACACACACACACACACACATTGAAGACAGACACACCATGCTGTTATCAGTCAATACGGACATAGCACCTGACAGAGCTTGTCAAGGCCTCCTCCACAGAGAGAGAAATTAGTCTGTCAGACTTGAACACACACAGGTCAGGTCCACATACCCACATGTAGATACGCGCACTTACACACACACACACACACACACACACACACACACACACACACACACACACACACACACACACACACACACACACACACACACACACACACATACACAGGTACATACACACGCACACAAACAACATCTCATCCTTCTGCGGGGGGGCATATTAACCTTTGCTGTGCCCCTGTGCTGTTGTTTGTTTAGGGACACAAACTGGTCCCCCTAAGTCAGCAGGGATTCCTTAATGTACAGAGGTGAAGTGAAGGAGCAATAACCAGGAATGTCAGCACCTCTGAGAACCAAAGTAACATCCATGCCATGTCCTCACCTGTAAAGGCACAGGAGATTTTAATCACAGATACTTTCATTGTCTCCTCACGATGGTGTCAGTACATGTATGTAAGAGCCCAATAACATTAAAGTAGCATGCTGTAGGCTGGGAACGTCTTCTCTCAGATGCTGGCATCGTTCTAGAGGTTGCCTAAAAGGGCAAACGTTGTATCTGACTGTCTGCATAAGCATGATGGCTGTCAGGTCATTCAAATCAGAATTTGTTCTCACTACATTTTCTCTCACTACTTTTGGCAAGTATCGACTGTTGATCTTATGCTGTGACCCATAAATATTTGTTGTGCACTTTTTAATGTTCTTGTAAAAACGACTTGTCGAAGGCAAATGTCAAATTGTAAATCCATAGTTTCTAGGCAGGAATAGGACTGAATGTGTTATGTTTCAACAGCCACTCCTTCTATTTAGGACTTGTTTGGGAGAAAATGTTAACTATAGGCCTACAGTATTTGGTCCAACATGTAAACCTGTACTATCACTGCTTCTTCAATATCTCTGTTGAGATGTGTAGTAGAGAGTGGGGTAAGTTGAGACAAAGGTACAGTTGAGCCACCCCTTGTTCTTAAGAAACCATACACAACATGTATCATGTGACCCAACATTTAGAAAGAGGTCATTATTTCATCGAGTCTGTGAAAAAATTGAAAGGTGGTAAGAAAGTTAGGTTCAAGAAAGTCATCAAGTCAAATGAATGTGTATTATTAGGTTTCATGATGATGGCATCTAAACCAAAGTAGACATTTTAACCTACAATAATATGAACATAATATGAAGGTGTATCATTGTAGCTGTTTGGGATAATATAGTCAAAATTCTTGCCTTCGGGTAAGTTGAGCTATTGGCCACCATACCCCATACAAATTATGATTACATTTAGACTGTTTTATGCACAATATGCATATTATTTTTGCAATGTGTCATGCATATAAACATTTGTATTGTTAGAGAGCAGACATCATCATATCCCGTGTATACAAATGTAAAACAAGCAGGGGTCTAGCCCCCCTTGAAGTTCTTGAGAGAGAAGCCAAGAAAGTGAGAGAAGGGAAGAAGTTAATTTGAACTGCAGCAAAGGATGACAAAATTGACTGAATGACAATGAACAATTACCTGTGTGAAAGAGGACTGAAGGGCGTCACTGGAGGCTCTGGACTGGAGGGCGCCACTGGAGGCTCCGGACTGGAGGGAGACACTTGAGGCTCCGGACTGGAGGGCGACACTGGAGGCTCCGGACTGGAGGGAGGCTGGGGAGACCTACTGGAGGCCTGGTCCCTTCAGTCCGGAGCTTCCAGAGGCGCCCTTCAGTCCAGAGCTTCCAGAGGCGCCCTTCAGTCCGGAGCTTCCAGGGGCGCCCTTCAGTCTGGAGCTTCCAGAGGCGCCCTTCAGTCCGCTACGAGGGTCCCCAGTCCGGGGTCGGTGGCGAGGGTCCCCACTCTAGAGGCGCCACCTAATTGGGCCAAGCCAGAGGTGGAGCGGGGCCTACGTCCCGCACCAGAGCAGCCACCGCGGATAGATGCCCACCCAGGTCAGGCCCTGACCTTGGAGATCCTTTTTATGTCTCTATTTTGGTTTGGTCAGGGCGTGAGTTGGGGTGGGCATTTCTATGTGTTGTGTTTCTATGATTTTCTATCTCTATGTTTTGGCCGGGTATGGTTCTCGGACAGCTGTCCCTGATTATCGTTGTCTCTGATTAGGAACCATACTTAGGTGCCTTTTTTCCCACCTGTCTTGGTGGGAAGTTGACTTTCTTTATGGTACTTTGCCTTTGAGCTTCACGGTTTGTTTTTGTAGTGTTTATTGTTTTGTCGGCGTCATTTTGATCATTAAAAGATAATGAACGCTCACCACGCTGCACCTCTCCTTCAAACAGCCGTGACATTTACTTACATTTCTTTATTTTAAATAGTACATTTTTGTCTCTCAGGTTTTAATTTGTCTGATTTGTAATGTGAAATCGAACATGTGTTATGTAAATCTATTAAACGGAACACATGGTTGATTACTACACACCTCTGCATTAGTATTCATCAACCTGCAGCAGTTGGGAGTAAGTTTGATTTGGACTCTAGATTTCTAATATTCTCTCTCCCTTTTGTCTGTAGGACACACACTAGTTGGTGTTGATACGGTTGTACTGTACATGATATATACTGTAGAGATACAGTTATTATATCCCCCCATCTCTTAACACCACCACACACATGTTCATGCACACAGATGCACACACCTTGGCACTTGAAAAAGCTCTGTGTTGTCAGCAACAATAAGATGAGAGGGGGATATTAACCAGGTGAGTAAGTTTCCCCTTGATTCCAGTAAAGTGCTGTAGACTCACAAAGTTGAGGTGGTTTATTGCCTCTGAGTGCTGCTTCTTCAGTCCTCCAACCTACTAGTCAAAGTCAATCTCAGCCTAGGGCATTATGTATATTTCTCAGACTCTGCCTCGTGAACCTCACTGTGTTTTTTTATCCAGCTTGTCATGGCTCGTCGACAGTAGATACTACACTGCATAGACTGGCTGCATTCTTAAATCTGCAGTATACAGTATATGTTTTTTTATCTCCGTCCCCGTGCCCATAAATACGGATGTAGGATCTTAATTGGATCACTCTTGTGTTACTGAGAATGGTCCTGCACAGCAGGAAATGCAAACTTGAATTGTATTCAAGTTTTTAAAAGGATTCTAAAGTGTAATGTAGACAATGGGAGTCGAGAAGCAGGTGGTAAGTTTAATATAACAAAAAACATGGAATAATACAATGTAGGCGTAGCGTCTAGACAAGAACAGAAACAATACTGCCTGGGGAAGGAACCTAAGGGAGTGTCAGATAAAGGGGAGGTAATGGAGTCCAGGTGTGCTTATTGATGAAGCGCAGGTGAGCATAATAATGAAAGCCAGGTGCGCGTAATGATGCTTCCCGGGACAGGTGGTTAGTAAACCGGCCACGTTGACTGCCGGAGGGGAGGATGGGAATAGACGTGACATAAAGTTTGTAATTTCCACTTAAAATATTATCAACTGATTTGCAAAAAAAACAAAAAATGTATGAACTCCAAAAAATGTCAATTTACTAAAATTCCACATAATAATTCACATTTCCTGATGCTGCAGGATTATTTTCCTGCTGTAACAAACTGGCTCAAATTATTATATATATTTTTAATTCACCTTTATTCAACCAGGTAGGCTAGTTGAGAACAAGCTCTCATTTACAACTGTGACCTGGCCAAGATAAAGCAAAGCAGTGCATTAAGATCCTACATCTGTAGCTGTAATTGCAGCAGAATGCTCTTGCTGCTGTCCTTCAGAAGGTGGTATGACTCTTTATTTTGTATCTGGTGTCTGATGAGAGACATTCTCTGTGGACTGATTCAGCTCACAGATTTGTCAGGAGGCCCTGGTTTGAGGGAAAAAGAGTCACTATGCCATTTTCCACCTTGTTTCACTGAGAAATTGTTTCTTTGACAACATATCTCTGTGACATTAGGGAGGAATTACAGTGCTTGTTGGGTTCCTACCACGACAACGCCTCCTCAGACCTCCATTATCAGCAGTGCAATCCACTGAAGCTCAAATCATTATGGCAGCCCGTGTTAAATCCCCTACAGGAAGGAAATAAGTCGTGGGATTAATACAGAGTTTGGGAACCTATTTCTCCAATGCATTAACTGCCTGGTGGAGCAGCGAGGATCTGACAGGGCCCTATGACACTAAACCAGCCCACAGACAGGGAATGTTACACTGGAAGGTCACCTCTTGCTTTCCAGGGCCAGCTCTGTGAGCTACACCTGCTGCACACTCACGCTCATATACTGCCAAGAGCCCTAATGAATGAGTCAGAGGGTTGAATGTGAAGAGGTGTCTCAGGATACCATGTACAGATGTAGGATCTTAATTTGATGACTCTTTTGTTGCTGGGAATTTTCCTTCTTCGCCGCAGGAAATGCAGATGAGCTTGGTGACATAATTTCACTGAAAACCGACTCTAACACATGGTTATATTAGGAGTATTGCACTTTTCATGTAGATTACTTTTGTCCATTAAATAGCCTAACCACCGATCAAGCATTGTTATGAATTAAACATTCAAATACTGTTGCTGCCAGATTATCTTGCTACGACAATACTGGTCAAGTGAATGCTATATCTGTTTAGCTTAGCCCACTGATGCTTATATGATGACATGAGGGCTACCATGTACAACCTAGCCTATTCAAATAAATCAAATTTCATTTGTCACATGAGCCTTACCGTGAAATGCATAATTACAAGCCCTTAACCAACAATGCAAATCAAGACATAGAGTTAAGAAAATATTTACTAAATAAACTAAAGTAAAAAATTTACTAAAACGTAACACAATAGAATAACAATAACGAGGATATATATAAGGGGTACCGGTCCGGAGTCAATGTGCGGGGGGGTACAGGTTAGTTGAGGTAATTTGTACATGTAGGTCGGGGTAAAGTCACTATGCATAAATAATAAACAGAAAAAAAACAAAGGGGGGAAGGGGTCAATGTAAATGGTCAGCAGTCTAATGGCTTGGGGTTAGAAGCTGTTATGGGGCCTTTTGGACCTAGACTTGGTGCACCGGTACTGCTTGCCGTGCGGGAGCAGAGAGAACAGTCTATGACTTGGGTGACTAGAGTCTTTGGGCTTTCATCTGAGACCATCTAGTACAGGCCTGGGCAACTCCAGTCCTCGGGGGCCTGATTGGTGTCACACTTTTATCCCATCCCTAGCAAACACAGCTGATTTAAACTAATTGCATTTTTAACTGAAGATCGTGATTAGTTGATTATTGGAGTCAGGTGTGTTAGCTAGGGCTTGGGCAAAAGTGTGACACCAATCAGGCCCCCGAGTCGTGGAGTTGCCCAGGCCTGATCTAGTATATAGGTCCTGGATGACAGGAAGCTTGGCCACAGTGATGTACTGGGCCGTACGCACTTCCCTCTGTAGTGCCTTATGGTCGGATGCCGAGCAGTTGCCATACCAGGTGGGGATGCAACCAGTCAGGATGTCCACGAAGGTGCAGCTGTAGAACTTTTTGAGGATCTTGCGACCCATGCCAAATCTTTTCAGTCTCCTGAGGAGGAAAAGGTGTTGTCATGCCCTCTTCATGACTGTCTTTGTGTGTTTGAACCATGATAGTTTGTTGGTGATGTGGACACCAATGAACTTGAAAGTCTCGACCCGCTCCACTACACTATTGATGCCTTTGTGAAGAGAAGAACAGTTTTTCACAACACGTTAGCTAGACAGCTAGGGGAGCAGTTTCAAATGAAATAAGTGAAATAAGTTTCAAATGAATATCATGAAGCCATAGAATGGAGGTTTTAAAAAACCCTAGTCTATTGTTGTGCTGGCAGCTTAATCTAATTAGCGTAATAAAAACAATCCCCATCCAAAATATGTCTATTTAAAATAGAGATATAATTTTGCATGGGCTGTGTCTCAATCCACCATTTCCGCAAATGTCGGCTTTCCCACATCTTCGGTGGAAGATGGCAGAACAACAGCAGTGTTTGTTTCTCAGACATCTCACAAAAACATCTGTAGCGTCTGAATGGTTTGGGCTACAAACTAATAAGACCACTCTGCGGGACTTGTCTGAAGGTAACCCAGTCTTTCTTATACACTGCTCAAAAAAATAAAGGGAACACTAAAATAACACGTCCTAAATCTGAATGAATGAAATATTCTTATTAAATACTTTTTTCTTTACATAGTTGAATGTGCTGACAACAAAATCACACAAAAATGATAAATGGAAATCAGATTTATCAACCCATGGAGGTCTGGATTTGGAGTCACACTCAAAATTAAAGTGGAAAACCACACTACAGGCTGATCCAACTTTGATGTAATGTCCTCCAAACAAATCAAAATGAGGCTCAGTAGTGTGTGTGGCCTCCACGTGCCTGTATGACCTCCCTACAACGCCTGGGCATGCTCCTGATGAGGTGCCAGTTGTTCTCCTGAGGGATCTCCTCCCAGACCTGGACTAAAGCATCCGCCAACTCCTGGACAGTCTGTGGTGCAACGTGGCGTTGGTGGATGGAGCGAGACATGATGTCCCAGATGTGCTCAATTGGATTCAGGTCTGGGGAACAGGCGGGCCAGTGCATAGCATCAATGCCTTCCTCTTGCAGGAACTGCTGACACACTCCAGCCACATGAGGTCTAGCATTGTCTTGCATTAGGAGGAACCCAGGGCCAACCGCACCAGCATATGGTCTCACAAAGGGTCTGAGGATCTCATCTCGGTACCTAATGGCAGTCAGGCTACCTTTGGCGAGCACATGGAGGGCTGTGCGGCCCCCCAAAGAAATGCCACCCTACACCATGACTGACCCACCGCCAAACCGGTCATGCTGGAGGATGTTGCAGGCAGCAAAACGTTCTCCACGGCGTCTCCAGACTCTATCACGTCTGTCACATGTGCTCAGTGTGAACCTGCTTTCATCTGTGAAGAGCACAGGGCGCCAGTGGCGAATTTGCCAATCTTTGTGTTCTTTGGCAAATGCCAAACGTCCTGCATGGTGTTGGGCTGTAAGCACAACCCCCAACTGTGGACGTCGGGCCCACCATACCACCCTCATGGAGTCTGTTTCTGACCGTTTGAGCAGACACATGCACATTTGTGGCCTGCTGGAGGTCATTTTGCAGGGCTCTGGCAGTGCTCCTCCTGCTCCTCCTTGCACGAAGGCGGAGGTAGCGGTCCTGCTGCTTGGTTGTTGCCATACTACGGCCTCCTCCACGTCTCCTGATGTACTGGCCTGTCTCCTGGTAGCGCCTCCATGCTCTGGACACTACGCTGACAGACACAGCAAACCTTCTTGCCACAGCTCACATTGATGTGCCATCCTGGATGAGCTGCACTACATGAGCCACTTGTGTGGGTTGTAGACTCCGTCTCATGCTACCACTAGAGTGAAAGCACCGCCAGCATTCAAAAGTGACCAAAACATCAGCCAGGAAGCATAGGAACTGAGAAGTGGTCTGTGGTCACCAGCTGCAGAACCACTCCTTTATTGGGGGTGTCTTGCTAATTGCCTATAATTCCCACCTGTTGTCTATTCCATTTGCACAACAGCATGTGAAATTTATTGTCAATCAGTGTTGCTTCCTAATTGGACAGTTTGATTTCACAGAAGTGTGATTGACTTGGAGTTACATTGTGTTATTTAAGTGTTCCCATTATTTTTTTGAGCAGTGATTCTTTCATATGTAGGACAACCACTTCCTTTTCTATACATTTTTTTATTTTGTTTTGCCATGTATACATTTGTTATTCAATGCGTTTCTATGGGCTAATAGCAGTATTGCCAAATTCAATTACATTTTTATTAAATATGAATTTTTTAATGCCTAGAAGGGTCCTTCAAAATCAAATAGCAAAAATGATCCTTGACATGACCATCTTAAAACAATTTCATATGTTAGTGTAATACCCTTGGTAGAACCAAGTAGTGAGTTTATTTGTTATAATGAATTGGTATTAGATTTAAAAGGTGATTGAATTGCTCCTGAATCGTAATGTTGCTTATGCATTTATTTAGAATAAATATTGATTTAATGTATAAGTGAACAGGTTTTAAGTTTAAGTTTTAACCAATAAGGTTGCTGTTAAACTGTGGCCAATGGGAGAGTTGACTTGGTTAACGGAAGGCCTGGGAAAAAAGAGAGCGAGAGACATTGGAAAAAGGATGGACATTATATTATGACCGTTGATAAAGAACAATTCGAAAAGATAGAACAAAACCCATACCTACCGAGTTTTGAAGGGAAATGCTGATTTTATTTCATAAGAGAGTTGTTATCATTTTGTTAATTAAGACTGAAGCTACCGTCTCATCATGGAGGTATTTGTCAGCCTTGAGGTTAGCCTAGCATCGTGCGACACCAGGAGAGAATAGCTTGGGGAAGATTAACGAGTTCATGTTTCCATGGGATATTGGTTACTGCTAAGGAGCACTGTCTGCATTGATAGCTGTGCTTGCTGTGGATCTTGTGAGGAAACCTGCACAGAACTGCCACACTTCGCTGAGGAAATATCTACGAGTAGTGAGTAACCTCAACGGTGGGGTGCTTCTGGACTTTGTGTGTCGTTATTATTTTTTTTTAGCTCCAACACGCGCCAACAGGTTAAGCAAGCTTTAAATAATTTGGACATGTGTTGTGCACGACTCATTGGGGTTTATTATTTGTATTTATTTTGATGTGGTACAGGGAAAATATAATAATACACATCTTGAACCTTATGTATGTTGCCTTGGTGGAGTCATTTACTGTTTCAATTTCATTTAATGCATGGGAAAGTATATCCTTATACAATAACAACAATCTATAATCATTCTACCTTGAGTTAATACCCTAGTTGTCATCATCTAGATAGTTTACAATAGGGATTCTTATTGGAGATGTCCGGCTCACCTAACATCCCATGCGGTTGAGATATTCTATGTAAGGTAATATCGTGAGAGTCAAATTTGAGCCTGGTGAGAGGCTTACATTTTGGGGGGCTCGTCCGGGATTTTTGTTATTGTTGATGGATATCTTCAAAAATGACTCTGGTGTAGATTTGTTTTGCTCACTGTTTTCACTGCTGACATCTGTACTAAGAATCCACACTGACTCACCATTTGAATTTTTTTTATTGAAATGTTGGATTTCTTTATAACATTGCTGTATAGACAAAGACTTACAACATGGATGTGGAAGAGAGTGTTATCTGGTGTAGAGAGAAACAACTAGCTATTAATCATGCATTTGTCCTTAGCAATGTGACAGAGGATGTGTCTGATAAGGTTCTGCTGGAAACGCTGACTTATGTTAAGGTTTTTGGTAAAATTACTGCATGGACGTTGTTCTTATTCAGCTGATAAAAAGCCGAATGTTTTGGTAGAGATATCAAACAACCTTAACAAAATTCTTATACCAAGTGTTTTTGGGATACCTGGAGAGTTGGGTCCCTGGCCTGTACATGTAGTTTCACAAGTCACATCTCCTGTTGAGGGAGAGGTTGAAGATTTTCAGGTGAAGCTATTATCCTTTCGAAGACATGAAGGGAAGACTGTAGCTGATGTTAAAGGCCTTGTAAGTCCCTCTGGTGCGGACCTCAACACTGAACTGGTTACTGCCATAAGTTCACTGGTAGAGTAATACAACAATGTGCCGTCTCAGTTATCGTAAGCTGCGTATGTTCTCAGGTGTGAAACACACTCCTAGTGGAGAGGAAGAGTATGACGCATGCGCTGAACAAACCACCCATTTTCTAGAGGAATGGCAGTGGACCGACAATGTAAAAAAACAGAGAATAATAGAAAGTGTTAAAGGGCCTGTTGCTGACATTGTGAGGTTCTTCAAGACAGGAAATCCCCATGCTACAGCGAACAAATACATGAAGGCTCTAGAAACAGCATTCGGTACCCACAAAAGTGCACCTTGGTAAGGTTCAGAAACACATTCCAAAGTGAAGGAGAGAAGCTTTCAGTTTACCTGTTGAGACTTGACAAATTGCTGCATGCTGTTTATCGGAAAGGAGGCATTGAGCTGTCAGATATGAATCGTACACGCATTGGCCAAATAGTGAGAGGTGCATCCTCACATGACATGGTTGCGCTTCGTATTCGCATCACCTATAAACTACTTGAACCACCAACCTTTACTGAACTACTGCAAGAAGTAAGGGAGGAGGATGACATGATTCAGGACAGGAAAACAACGAAGAGTGTTGAGAAGTCATCAGCTGTTGCTCCTGTTGCCACAGATTGCGAATAAGCTAATACTGAGAAAGAAGGGCTGAGAAAAGAGAAAAGGTTTGATAACTGAAATGACGCATCTCATGTCTGCTAACGTCACAGCAGCTCAATCTGACACACAAAGGTCAGATGTGGCATTTAAAAGCCAAAAGTAGAGAGTATGTCCATCACAAGAACAGACACAAGCCAACAGCAAACCCAGAGTGTTCTGTTATAGATGTGGAGAAGATAGCAATTTCAAGAGAAACTGTGAAGTTGAAGAGAACTTGAGGAAAGTCAACACACACCTAATCAAACAAAAGCAGTCTATGGGAAACTACAGAGGGACCCAGTGAAGGAGCAGCCTGACGTCCCGATGAAGATGCGGTCTATCCAAGTGCCACAAGTATGAAGACATGAAAGACATGCTACCTACAGGTTTAGTTGGTCCAAGTTCTGTCTTTCCTGTACAGATTGAAGGTATCTGTGCTAAAGCGTTACTAGATAGTGGTTCTCAGGTTACTCTACTTTACAGATCCTTTTATGACAAGTTCCTGATGCATTTGCCATTGATTCCTATAGGAAACTTAGAGACATCGGGCCTTAGCTCTGATCAGTATCCATATGATGGCTATTTGTCACTCAAGCTTGAGTTTTCAGAATCGGTTGTGGGTGTAGCAGAGACCATGGAAGCACTTGTGTTGGTATGTCCAGATCCGGCCATGAAAGGTGACGTGTCTATTTTGGTTGGCACAAATACGTCTGTAGTGAAGAGACTTATGACTGCTTGCAAAGAAAAGGACTACAAGTTCATCCTGCTATCAAAGAGGCGTATGAGAGGATGAGAGAAAGCTCAACTGATGATGATGAGAAGAGAGGAACGGTCTGGTTCTCACAGACAAAACCTGTCACCCTGCCACCTGGTGGGCAGGTGAGATTTACTGGAATTCCAAAGTTTCCTGGGATACCTCCTACTCAAAGATTCTTGTAGAGAGTCTTGATGAACCCCGGTTCCCCACATAACTACTAGTGAGGCCTGAAATTCAGACGGTTGCAGTTGTGTCATCGAGAAGAATCACTCTTACTGTCAGGAATTACTCGGCAAAGGAGATCACCCTGAAACAAGGTACGCCTATTGCTAATCTATTTCCTGTAGATGTTGCTCCGGGTGTTCCATTGAAAAGTAAGCAGGATTCATCTGAGAGACTGACGTCTTCTTCATTCAACTTTGGAGATTCTCCAGTGCCTGAGGGATGGAAGAAGAGGTTATGTGAAAAGATGATGGAACGGAAAGAAGTGTTCTAAACACATGGGTTTGATGTGGGCTGTTCAAAGAGTACTCACTACACCATCAGAGTTTTTTAAGCATTTTTTTGAAAGGGGTGAGTTACTGAAGAAAAAACGTTTAGGGAGAGATCTCGCCGCCCCAGCTGATGTTGACGATATGAGGAAGCACCTTAATAACTTGAAAGGTTCTGGGATCATATCTGAGTCAAGAAGCCCCTGTGCATCTCCTATTGTGGTGGTTAGGGGATAAAACAGCACCATACCCATGTGTGTTGATTACAGGACCCTCTACAAGCGCACTGTTCCAGACCAGTACACAGTCCCATGTGTGTTGATTACAGGACCCTCAACAAGCGCACTGTTCCAGACCAGTACACAGTCCCACGTGTGTTGATTACAGAACCCTCAACAAGCGCACTGTTCCAGACCAGTACACAATCCCATGTGTGTTGATTACAGGACCCTCAACAAGCGCATTGTTTTAGACCAGTACACAGTCCCACGTGTGGAGGATGCTCTGACATGTTTGAGTGGGAGCTAATGGTTCAGTGTGTTAGATTTCAGAAGCGGATACTTTCAAATTCCGATGGGCGACACAGATAAATAGAAGACAGCATTTATCTGTCCAGTTGGATTTGACCAATTGGAGAGGATGCCACAGGGTGTGTCCAGAGCACCTGCAACATTTTAACATGTCATGGAAAAGACAGTTGGAGACGGGGGACATGGTGGTGAGGACGATGGAGTAGCACCTGGGGAGGGGTGCTCCATGGCAACAGAGAGGCCACCGGAGGCAGTGCAGTGGGAAGATGGCAGCGCAGTGGGAGGCGAGTTACAAGTGGATCGGGAATTCAATGAGGCCTTTGGGAAGAAGGGCTTACATTTTGTGCAAACGTCCGAAGCCTACTACCGAAGATCGATGAGATACGCCTGTTGGTTTGTAAATCAGGTGGGTGTCTTATGTTTTACTGAGACATGGTTGGATTCATCTTTTTGTGACTGAGAAATTGAGATAGATTGAGGTAATTACGGAACGGTGGGGGGATATGTGCGTTTGTAAGATCAGACATTGCTTTTAACGTCAGATCAGATTTAAGCGCTAATCTGGAGATTGTCTGGCTGGATATCTGCCTTCCCAAAACCAAGCCGATTTTGTTGGGGGTGTGTTATAGGCCGCCCAAGCAGAAATTGTGTTGTCAGACTGTAATGATTCCCTGTTGAAGGAAATCATTTTGTTAGGGGATTTCAATACTGTCTGCAAAAAAAAAGAAGCTCAACCCACAATGTATTTATGCACTTTTGTAGATCACTTGCTCTGACGCAAATGATAAAAGATCCCGCCAGGATATGTGAAACAGTGCAAAGTACAATTGACTTAATATTGGTGTCTGATAAATCTAAAGTATCTCAGAGTGGAATAATAGTCTATGTAATCAGTGATCATTTTATTTCATTTTACACAAGGAGGATATATTTAAGTGTCACAATACCGTTAGAGGACTCAAAAAATACTGTGTAGAAAAGTTTAGGGAGGAAGTGCGTAAAATTGACTGGTCACCTGTACTAGATAGTGTAGGGGTAGACAGTGCCTGGGAAGCCTTTAAATGTAGAGTCCTTGATGTGGTGAATGTGATGGCTCCCATTAGACGGGTCAGGGTAAAGCAGAGATCTAGCCCTTGGTTTAATCATGAGATTCTAGAATATATCCAAGCCAGGAATAAGGCCTTTAAGAAATGTAAGAACTCCCAAGAGCAGCATGATTTTGTCCTATATAAACGTCACAGAAATGAAGCACAGAGCAGGATGGATGAAGCTAAGAGGGGTTACTTTGCTGAGGAAATAGTTGAAAACAAAAATGACCCTAAAAAGCTTTGGAAATATTTTAAGGAACTAGGCTGTAGTAGTACTACCAAAAACAAGCTAAACATTATTGGACTGAACATCAAAGGGGAGATGGTATATGAAAAAGCAGAGGTTGCCAATGAATTCTACTCTTTTTTTACTTCTGTTACCAGCAAGCTGGTTAGCAAGCTGCCCACCAGTTATGGTTTGTTTGGAAGCAACCAAGTCAAGAAGTATTATGTAGAGTTAGGGGTTCAGCCAAACGCCTTTTCTTTTGCAAAGGTAGCAACAGCAAAAATAGTCAGTATTCTGGCAGAGCTTAAATGCTCCAAAGCCACAGACCTGGATAATATTCCTGCAAGGTTTCCAATAGATTCTACTGAGCAAATTGGCCTTTGTATTACGCATATTGGTAATCTCTCTCTTGAACAAGGCACCTTTCCCAGGGACATGAAACAAGCTAAAGTTATACATCTGTATAAGAAGGGGATAAAGTCTGACCCTGGGAATTATCGACCTGTATCTATCCTCTGTGTAACATCAAAGATCCTGGAGAAAATTGTACATGAGCAAATGTATAAATATGTTAACAAACAGGGTCTAATGTATGATTTTCAGTCGGGTTTTAGAAAAACATACTCCACTGATTCATGTCTTCTTAACTTGACTGACTTCATCAGGAAAGAGATTGATGAGGGAAAACTGTGTGGAATGGTACTGCTTGACCTACAGAAGGCCTTTGATACAATTAACCACTGTCTCCTAATCTCCAAACTGGAGGCACTGGGGTTAAGCAGTATCCCTCTAGGCTGGGTATCGTCCTATTTATCAGGAAGGGAGCAAGTAGTAGAGGTTAATGGTTTACTGTCTCAGGCAAAACAAATGAGTTGTGGCGTTCCGCAGGGTAGCGTGCTTGGACCTCTGCTGTTTTTATTGTATATTAACGATATGAAAGATGGTTGTTCTTGCCGTCTTTTTCTTTATGCGGATGACTCTACACTTCTGGTGTCTCACAAAAGTAAAACTATGTTGGATAGCATACTTAGCACAGAGCTTACTAACATTAGCATATGAAGCTATCTCTGCACTTAGGGAAAACTGAAGCAATTATTTTTAGATCCAGACCTCTATGTGTAGGTTGTCTGAAATCAGAGTGGAGTTAGGGGGTGAGGTGCTCACTACTAAAACCTCTGTTAGCTACTTGGGATGTATCCTTGACGGAAGCTTGGGAGGTGTGAGCATGGCCAATAAGGTGCTAGGGAAGGTTATTGCCAGGACTAAGTTTTTGGCTAGAAAGTCCAAGCTGCTTGATAAGGACTCCATGAAAGTGCTAGCTACTGCCCTCATTCAATGCCATTTTGACTATGCTAGTACTTCCTGGTTTGGGGGCTTATCTAAACTTGTGAAGGGGAAGCTCAAGATAGCCCAGTATAAGTTGATCAGGGTAGTATTGAAGGAGAGATCACATACAGACATAGGCAGGAGCTGCTTTCAGGAACTAAACTGGCTGCCTGTTGAGGCTAGGGTGTCCCAGATTAGACTAGGTTTGGTGTACAGGAGTATTTATGGTCCTGCGCCCAGATATCTGATTACTTTCCTCATGTTAGGGATGCACACTATCACAGCACCACATCAGGTGTTGCTGATGAGTGCTTATACAGGTTCAGGAGTAATGTTGGGAAAGGGACTTTCTTGTATACTGGAGCCTCAGAATGGAATGAGTTGCCTCTGCCTATAAAAACAACGTCCTCTCTGGGCAGCTTTAAAAATAAAGTAAACATATGTTTGATGTCCTCTGTGCCCATATGAATAACCCCTATGATGTAACTGGAATGATTTTTTATGTTTTTGTTTTATTATTTCACTGCCATACTGTGTTCTTGTCTAGCCATCTTGTCTCACGAGGACCACAATGGAAATAAGTCCCAGTCTTTATTGTGTGTTATCCTCAATGATTTTATTCATGTACATGTGTGGATTTTAATTTTTATATGTGCTTGTTTTCTTAAATGGTCGAATTAATAAACTAAACTAAATGAACTACTCAAAGTTCTTGTTTACCTTAATTGACTTAATTTTGTTTGGAAGGACACTGTAAGAACACGAGCAGAGGTTACTCTAGGTGTTAGACTGCTTGAAAAGTGAAGGTCTAAAACTGTCCCTTGACAAGTGTCAATTTTGCCGCACATCTGCCAACTGTGTTGGACATATTATATCCGAGAATGGAGTGGCTACAGACCCCTCAAAGATTGAAGCTGTCACCACGTGGCCAAGGCCTGAAACTGTGACTGCTCTATGATCTTTCCTAGCATTCTGTGGATGTTAGAGAAGATTTGTGAAAGACTATTCTAAAGTCAGATAACCCTTGAATTAGCTCTTATGTGGATATCTTCCCTCTGCCAAGAAAGAAAGAAAGTCCAAGGAAGAGGAGAAAGCCTACCTCAACCTTTCAGAACCATTTGGATCAAGGCGGGATGAGAAGTGTGAATTAGCATTCGAGACATTGAAGGAAAGCCTCACAAAAGCTCCTGTGTTGGTTTTTGCTGATCCTCAGTTGCCATACATTCTACATGTAGATGCTAGCCGCGAAGGGTTAGGTGGAGTACTGTACCAAGATCAAGTTGAGGGTCTGTATCCCGTGGCATTTGTAACTACCCATCTCCCAAGTTAGAGTTTCTTGCGTTGAAGTGGGCCGGGGATGAAAAACAACATGATTACCTGTATGGGGTCAAGTTCGAGGTTAGAACAGACAACAACCCATTGACATATGTCCTCACGTCCACAAAATTGGATGCCACTGGTCATCGTTGGCTAGCTGCGTTGTCTACCTATGAGTTTAGTCTCAAGTACAGGCCTGGCAGGCAGAACATAGATGCCGATGCTTTATGCTTTATGCTCTCATCAGCAATCTGCAGTGGAACAAGATTGGAGAGACATTCCTGTATCTGGTGTCATGTTCCAGATGTCTAATGTTGTTAGAGTAACTCCTGGATAATTTACTAGAGTGATTGATCAGTTGGGAGCCTCTATGCATGCTGTGCCTCAAGCATACTGTAACCTGAGCATGCTGAAGTCTCACATGGCCAGATTGAGCACTATGGAACTTTCTGCATCGCAACAAGAAGACCCTTGCTTAGGAGAGATGTGGGTTGCTCTTAATAAACATGATATTACCAGGGTGACAAAGACCAAACATCCATTCATCTCTTTGCTCCTGAGAGAGTGGGAGAAGCTAAAGATGGGGGGTGGAGTTAAGTACAGGATCACACATCCGCCAAACGAACCTCGTCGTGCACAGTTACTACTTCCAGAGAAGTTCAGAACTATCGTCCTCAAGTTGCTGCATGATGACTCAGGTCATTTTGGATTTGACATGATGTATGGACTTGTCAGAGACCGGTTCTACTGGCCACGCATGAAGATGGAAGGAGAAGAGTACTGTAAATCCTGTGCTCGCTATGTACAGTACACTTCTAAAGATAGTTGCTCCGCTTGGTCTTATGCCAAGTGATGGACCTATGGACCTTGTGTGTATGGATTTCCTGTTCATTGAGCCTGACTCAAGTAACACAAAGAATGTCCTGGTCATTACGGATCATTACGCGAGATACCCTCAAGCTTTTCCTACGAAGGATCAGAAAGCATCCACTGTCGCCAAAGTATTGTGGGAGAGGTACTTCATCCATTATGGTCTATCCAAGAGGATGCATAGCGATCAAGGTAGAGATTTTTAAAGTCGACTCATCTGTGTGCTACTGAATATGCTTGTAGTGGAGAAGTCAAGGACAGCACCATATGATCCTCAGGGGGACCCGCAACCCAATAGATTCAACCAAACCTTGTTGAACATGCTTGGAACTCTTGACCCTAAAAAAAGAACAAATGGAGTCATTATATTGGGCATCTAGTGCACTTTTTTTAGCGACAACGCGTTATGCAAGCTTGAAATCATTTGGACATTAGGTGTGCACGACTCATTGGGGTTTATTATTTTTTATTTATTTTGGTGTGGTACAGGGAAAATTGAGTTTGAGTTTGAGTTTATTTTTATTTTTACAGGGACAGTGCACATTAATCAACATTTCAGTAAAAGTGCCGGTTTTAGCCAACCGGCTAATTTTCAACTGCAGTCCCTGGGCAGGTTATTAAAAACAATTACAATATAGACAATAGCAACATAGAACAAGCAAGACATAGCATACAGACAGAGCAACATAGGACAAGCAAGACGTAGCATACAGACAGAGCAGCATAAAACAAAAAGCAGCAAGACAAAATTCATAAAAGCAACAAAGTGTTTCCACACCTCACAAGCTACAGACAACAGACAACATGGAGTGGCAACACACAGCTAGGGACCATGTTCACAAATCTGATTGACCTTTAGCCATGTCTTCAAGCATTTTGTGAAAGTGTGATATGTGGTGCAGTTATGTGTGTCTGATGGCAGTGTATTCCAGACATGGGAAGCTCTCACAGAGAATGCAGATTTACTAAAGGTGCTTTTCCTTAGGGGAACTATACAGTCACCTCTCATGGCAGACCTTGTGGATCTGCTGCCATATGTCTGGGTTTTCTGTTTAACAAAAATATTGAGTGGAGGGGGAGCCAGGCCATTGAGGTTCTTGAATACAAGACATGCGTCGGTGTATTGCACAAGATTTTCCCAACTCAAGAGCTCATGCTTTCTAAGGATGTGACAATGATGATGGCTATTGGGCTTCCTATCAAGCACTTTGAGAGCCTGTTTGTAGACAGACTGAATAGGTTTTAATGTTGTACAGCAAGCTTGGGCCCAACTAGTCAAGCAGTATGTTAAGTGGGGGAGTATCATAGATTTGAAGTACAGTTTTGCTACCTCTGTAGTCAAACAATTTCGTATAAATCGGAAATTAGCTAGGTTGAATTTGGTTATTTGAATTACCTTTTTCACATGCTTTTTAAAAGAGAGGTTGGAATCAAGTATGATGCCAAGGTACTTAAAATCGGATACCACCTGGAGCTTCTCCCCTGACACATAGACATCTGGCTCAGTAGCATCTGTTGCCCTCTTTGTGAAGAACATGCAAACAGTTTTTTTCACATTGAGATGCAAACACGAGTCACTGAGCCACTTTGTAACCTGGACCATTACAGTAGTGAGTTCTTGTGCAGCTTGTTGTTTGCTCTTTGCATGCACATATATCACTGTATCATCTGCATACATTTGAACTTCAGACCCAGTACAGACAGAAGGCAGATCATTAATGTACAGGCTGAACAGGAGGGGCCCCAGTATTGACCCTTGGGGCACGCCCACATCATAGCTACGAGTGGGCGACAGCTCATTGCTCACTCTGACACACTGAGTTCTGCCTTCAAGGTATGATTTCATCCATCTCAAGGCATCAGGGGAAAAGTTGAACTTGGACAATTTTGTGATGAGAATCTCATGGTTAACAGTATCAAAAGCCTTCCTTAGGTCCAGAAACACAGCCCCAACAGCACCCCCTTTGTCCATCTTGGACTTCACATTTTCCAGAAGAAAGCAGTTGGCCGTTTCTGTGGAGTGTTTCGCTCTGAAGCCAAACTGCATGGAGTGTAATGTGAAGGGGCTGTTGTTGAGGTGGGCAATCAGTTGTTCTGCTACACACTTTTCAACAACCTTTGACACCACAGGTAATATACTAATGGGCCTGTAGTTACTCACGTTAGCAGGGTCTCCTGATTTAAAGATGGCCGTTATTATGGCCGACTTCTATACCCTTGGAAACACACCGAGACCAATAGATGTGTTGGTGACCTTAGTAATGGGGCCAATGAGTGACTCTTTGTAGTTTTTAAGAAAGGTAGAGTCCATCCCAAACACATCTTTGGCTTTATAGTTCTTTAGTGAGCTAATCACCTTGTTCACCTTTGACTCAGAAACCTCCCTTATGATGAAGACAGGTTGAGTGTCATTCACTAGCACTGAGCCCAAGAAACAAGTGGAGGGGTTCTGTGTCAGTACCCTGACAGAGTCAATAAAGTAGGAATTGAAGGCTATTGCTATTTCTACTGCATCCTGTGTTAGATTGTTATTCACCATGATTTCTAGTCTTTTTGCAGTGTTACTATGGTCTTTCCCTGTTAACTTTTTTAGATTCTCCCATATCAATTTAGAATTTCCCTTTGCTTCACCAATTATGTTAATAAAAAAGTTTGCCTTGGCCTGTCTGATTTCTTTCATCACCTTATTTCTCAACATGGTAAACCTACGTCTGTCATGCTCTAATTTAGATTTTAGGGCTATTTTTAGAGCATAATCTCGTTCTTTCATCAATTTCCAGATTTCTCCATTTAGCCAAGGAAGAGTGCTCTTTTGGCCAGGTTTGGATTTGATTTTCTTTAGGAAGCCATTTATTGTAGTCTGGATTGTGGATAGAAAAACCTGACTATCAGCTTCCACGTCTGTATAGGACAAGAGATCATTCCAGTTTATTCCCTTAATTGCTTTTTCAAAATGATTTAATTCACTCTTAGGTATTCTGAGTTGATCCGGCTTTCTAACAGTAGAGAGGTTAAACCTGCTCTTAGACAGCATTCTGGCTATAAGTGTCCGATTATGATCAGACAGCCCAGTAACCATATTGAATGATTTAGTCACTCTCTCTGGTTTATTACTGAACACCAAATCAATCTGTGTTTTAGAGCAACAAGTCACCCTGGTTGGCCCTTTAACTAGCTGTGTAAGGTCAAAGGTATTAGTGATCCGTTTGAGGGTTTTCCTACAACACTTGTCTTCATAATTAATGTTAAAATCTCCCATTAAGATGACCTCTTTCCCAAAATCACATTCCCTAAGCATGGTATTAAACTGATCAAAAAACACACTTTTGGTGGAAGGTGGCCTATACATTCCAATGAGGGTAAAAGACATTTGGGGAGACAGTGTAACGTTCAGGCCGATACATTCTAGTTCATTATCACATGACCACTCAATTTGTTTACATCGGATATGTTCTTTAATGTAAATCATCACACCCCCTCCTCTTCCCTCAATCCTGTCTCTCCTGAAAACATTGTAGCCAGGCACAACCAAAGCAGCACATGGAGAGTGTTTATGAAGCCATGTCTCTGAGAGGCAGAGAAAGTCAAGGTTGGAGTCTGTGAGTAGATGTTGAATTTGATCACTTTTTGGAATGACACTACGAATGTTCAAGTGCCCCCCTAGTAGTCCCTTGGGCTTAGCTCGTGGGTCCCAGATGACTCGAGAGTGATTGACACATTGAAAAAAGTTACATTTTCTGTGTTTTCTGACGGCTGGGTTTAGGCCGTTTTGTATGTTGCCTTGGTTGTAAGGCGTGCGTACTGGCAGTAGAGAAGTCTGGCGCAGGAGAGAAAAGACTTTGTTACAACAGTGCAGTTTAATGATAAAAATCACAGTGAACAAAAACAATATATACAATGGGACAGAAACCCCAGACATAACATGCACAAGCACTTTAAAAAAACAATACCGGACAAGGACATGTGGGGATCAGAGGGTTAAATACACAACATGTAATTGATGGAATTGAAACCAGGTGTTTGGCAAGACAAGACAAAACAAATGGAAAATGAAAGGTGGATCGGCGATGGCCAGAAGACCGGTGACGTCGACCGCCGAACGTCACCGGTACAAGGAGAGGAAGTCGTGACATTGGTGGAGTCATTTACTGTTTCAATTTCATTTAATGCATGGCAAAGCATATCCTTATACAATAACAACAATCTATAGTCATTCTATCTGAAGTTAATACACTAGTTGTCATCACCTAGATAGTTTACAATAGGGATTCTTATTGAAGATGTCCTTCTCACCTAACATCCCATGCGGTTGAGATATTCTACGTAAGGTACTATCGTGAGAGTCAAATTCGAGCCTGGTGAGAGGGTTACTGTACATTAGCTTAGTAGAAACCCAGCCCCGGGCCCTTAAAGTCTAGGGGTTTGTGGATCAAATCCATACCGTAGCTGAGAAGTCTGGCAAAAAACAAATGAGTTGAAAAAAACTAACAGGATAAATGATGCAAATAACAAGCGGTCCTTCCTCCTGGACCAGGCTGTATGTAAATGAGGTTGGCTTAAAGGTTGGAGATATTTGGAAACGGGGGGGTTTTAAAACAGCGAGAGCATTGCAGATTGGTGTTTTAGTGGGTTGACCTTTGAGTGAGATGAATATGTGCAGGCAGCACTTTGGAGCCTGATGAATAGCTCAGATCCTGTCCCAGCTGGAAGAGCAGATGCTGAGAGGAGAAAACCAACATGTTTTTATCCTCCCTCCTTTCATCTCTCGTTCCCTCCCTCTCCTTCTCTCTAATCTTATATTAGAGATGGGGGGAGACTCAAGAGATGACACATGATTAACTTCCCCAGCGTTAATCTTAATGCCGCATGGTAGAGGACTATACACATTCCATTTTAATGGAATTAGCTGATGCCAGAGAGGATGAGTTATTCAATGGGAGCATAATTGTGTCCTCGAGTTTTTACAGTGTTCCATTCCAGGGATGTAATTACATTTATACATGGTTTAACACATGCCTGGGCTGACATATATATTCAGGCATACAGAACTCAGGCGATAGGCGTACTGAAAATACACACACATTCACGCAGGGGCACACACGCGAACACACACCGAACACACACACACTCACGTTTTATCTGATGATTAGAGTTACAGAGAATGGGTTTGCTCAGTAGGATACCATGGTGGAATTCCAAGCAGTTATGACCCTCATATAATTTATATTATGGTCCAGGCTTGGTGATTGATGGCTAGTTGTCAGATGTATTGCCCTGAGGGGGCTGCTGTCCCCCCGCACTGCCCCAAAAAGCTATCTGCACAGATCATATTAAAAGCAGAAGGGTCAGGATGCCATACAGCCCTGTGATATCCTCTCCTCTCACCATGCCACTGCTGCTGACCATGGGGATAATGCACAATGTACATGCAAATAGAATCTCACATTCTCTCTCATATCTCTCTCAGACTATATATCTCAGACTATATATCATGAGCTGGAAGAAAATATCAAAAGAAAAAGGAATGTTCACAAATCTGGTATGAAATCAGACACACAATAAAGACTACGTTTCGATCTGAGTTAGATCTTCGTCAGGTTATACACCACTGTGAAACAGACTTACCTAAATAACCTTTAGATGCATAAACATCTGGTCACTTGAATACATATAATATATTAACCTCAATTAATATTACACAGTAGACGTTATGGAAAAGCATAAATACATGTCGTTTTTTTATCCATGTCAAGTAGGCTAATATACAGTTGAAGTCAGAAGTTTACGTACACCTTAGCCAAATACATTTAAACTCTGTTTTTCAAAAACTCCTGACATTTAATCCTTGTAAAGATTCCCTGTCTTGGGTCAGTTAGGATCTATTTATTATATGTATTATTTATTATTTATTTTAAGAATGTGACATGTCAGAATAATAGTAGAGAATTATTCAGATTGTATTTCTTTTATCACATTCCCAGTAGGTCAGACGTTTACATACACTCAATTAGTATTTGGTAGCATTGCCTAAAAATGGTTTAACTTGGGTTCAAATGTTTCGGGTAGCCTTCCACAAGCTTCCCTCAATAAATTGGGTGAATTTTGGCCCATTTCTCCTGACAGAGCTGGTGTAACTGATTCAGGATTGTAGGCCTGCCTGCTCACACACACTTCTTCACTTCTGACCACACATTTTCTATAGGATTGAGGTCAGGGTTTTGTGATGGCCACTTCAATACCTTGACTTTGTTGTACTTAAGCCATTTTGCCACAACTTTGGAAGTATGCTTAGAGTCATTGTCCATTTGGAAGACCCATTTGCAACTAAGCTTTAACTTTAACTGATGTCTTGAGATGTTGCTTCAATATATCCACATAATTGTCCATCCACATGATGCCATCTATTTTGTGAAGTGCACCAGTCCCTCCTTCAGCAAAGCACCTCCACAACATGATGCTTCCACCTCCAAACATAACGATGGTCATTATGGCCAAACAGTTCTGTTTTTGTTTCATCAGACCAGAGGACATTTTTCCATGTGCTGTTGCAAACCGTAGTCTGTTTTTTAATGTTTTTTTTTTTTAGCAGTAGCTTCTTCCTTGATGAGCAGCCTTTCAGATTATGTCAATATAGGACTAGTTTTACTGTGGATATAGATACTTTGGTACCCGTTTCCTCCAGCATCTTCACAAGGTCCTTTTGCTGTTGTTCTGGGATTGATTTGCACTTTTTGCACCAAAGTACGTTCATCTCTAGGAGACAGAACGCTTCTCCTTCCTGAGCGGTGTGACGGCTGCGCGGTCCCATGGTGTTTATACTTGCGTACTATTGTTTGTACAGATGAATGTGGTACATTCAGGCATTTGGAAACGGCTCCCAAGGATAAACCAGACTTGTGGTGGTCTACAATTAAGGTCTTGTCTGATTTCTTTTGATTTTCCCATGATGTCAAGCAAAGAGGCACTTTTTTTGAGTTTGAAGGTCGGCCTTGAAATACATCCACAGGTACACCTCCAATTGACTCAAATGATGTCAATTAGCCTTTCAGAAGCTTCTAAAGCCATGACATAATTTTCTGGAATTTTCCAAGCTGTTTAATGGCACAGTCAACTTAGTGTATGCAAACTTCTGACCCACTGGAATTGTGATACAGTGAATTATAACTGAAATAATCTGTCTGCAAACTATTTTTGGAAAAATTACTTGTCATGCCCAAAGTAGATGTCCTAACCGACTTGCCAAAACTATAGTTTGTTAACAAGAAATTTGTGGAGTGGTTGAAAAACAACCTAAGTGTATGTAAACTTCCGACTTCAGCTGTTGGTGTGCAATAGATAAATGGGTGAGACAAATGGGTCAAATCATTTTGTATACGACATGATATATTATATAGGGAAAATGGGAAAGCAGCAGCCCCCAATGAGCAGAACACATTTGATATGAAAGGTTTTATGTCCAGTTCCTCATTGGAGACAGAGTGTTGAGGTAATGTATCCAAAAGGACTCTCGTCTCAGGAGGAAATTGTCAATATCTCCCCCCCCCATGTGGCATTTCCTTTTTTCTTTGATACGCCTTCTGTCCTGCACCTGATTAGTTTGATATGCATATTTTTCAATTTATTCTTAAATAAAAAATCCCCTGAAATGTTCCATATGCACAAAAAGCATGTTTCATTTTTGACAAGATAATCCATTCACCTGACAGGTGTTGAATATCAAGAAGCTGATTAAACAACATGATCATTATACAGGTGCACCTTGTGTTTGGGATAATAAAAGGCCACTCTAAAATATGCAGTTGTCACACATCACACTGCCACAGATGGCTCAAGGTTTAAGAGAGCATACAATTGGCATGCTGACTGCAGGAATGTACACCAGACCTGTTGCCAGATAATTTAATGTTCATTTCTCTACCATAAGTCGCCTCCAACGTCATTTTAGAGAATCTGGCATTAAGTCTAACTGGCCTGAAAGACATGTAATGTGTAACCACGCAAGCCTCCACATCAGGCTTCTTCACCTGCGGGATCTTCTGAGGCCAGCCACCCGGACAGCTGATGAAACTATGGGTTTGCACAATCAAATCATTTCTGCAAAACTGTTAGGAACCATCTCAGGGAACCGACTTCAGTGGACATTTGCTCACCTTCAATGGAGAAGTGTGCTCTTCATGGATGAATACCGGTTTCAACTGTACTGGGCAGATGGCAGACAGCGTGCATGGTATCAGTTTGCTGATGTCAACGTTGTGTACAGAGTTCCCCATGGTGGTGGTGGGGTTATTGTATGGGCAGGCATAAGCTACAGACAACGAACACAATTGCATTTCAATGATGGCAATTTGAATGCACAAGAGATACCATGACGAGATCCTGAGGCCGATTGTCGTGCCATTCATCTGCCGCCATCACCTCATGTTTCAGCATGATAATGAATGGCTCCATGTCGCAAGGATCTGTACACAATTCTTGGAAGTTGAAAATGTGCCAGTTCATACTCATCAGACAAGTCACCCATTGAGCATGTTTGGGATGCTCTGTATTGACGTGTACAACAGCGTGTTCCAGTTCCCGCCATTATCCTGCAACTTCGCATAGCCATTCAAGAAGAGTGGGACAACATTCCACAGGCCACAATCAACAGCCTGATCAACTCTATGTGAATGAGATCTGTCGCGCCGCGACGCATGAGGCAAATGGTGGTCATAACAGATACTGACTGGTTTTCTGATTTTATTAAGCTATCTGTGACCAACAGATGCATATCTGTTTTCCCAGTAATGTGAAATCTGTAGATTAGGGACTAATTAATTTATTTTAAATGATTTATATCCTTATATGAACTTTAACGCTGTAAAGTCTTTTAAATTGTTTCATGTTGTGTTCATATTTCTGTTCAGTCTAGAATCTCTCTATCACTCTACCTCTCTGCTCCTCTTCCTCACTTCTCGCTCCATCCAATTCATTCCAAACTCTCTCACATCTCACAGACCTCTCTCCAGAGTTGCTTCATACACTCTTAGAATAAAAGGTGTTATCTAGAACCTTAAAGGGTTCTTTGGTTGTCCCCATAGGAGAACACTTTGAATAATACACTTTTGGTTCCATGTAGAACCCTTTCTACAGAGGGAACCAAAAAGGTTTCTACCTGGAACCAAAAAGGGTTCTCCTATGGGGACAGCCAAATAACCCTTTTGTAATCCTTTTTTCCAAGAGTGTACAGTTTCCCCTCATATCAATAACACCCTGGTCTTCCTCCGATCCATCCTGCCCTCCTCTCTGGGCAATCAATGTTTACAGCCCTTGTCCACTCTCTCCACAAACACATGCAGCCTCTCTTTTGTAAAAGGTGCCACATCCCCCCTGGCTATATTTCCAATCCCTCTTCTCTTCCTCCCTTTACCATTTGTCAAGCCTTGATTCTTGCAGGAGCCCCTGAACGACTGAACCCAATCTGAAAGGAATGACTGCCGATACAGTGCATGGTGACTGACTGGAATAATGGAATACAGAAGCAGTGTGTGGAGATAATAGGAGAGGTTGACAGTGGTTGAGATAGCAGAATCACATAGCTGTTGAAGTTGTGGCCTTGATAAGTACGTTTGATGACTTGGCGCTCATCAGTTTTGCTGCAAGGCTCTTCATCTCTCCTCTCCACGGGAGGAGTGGGCGGGGGTGAAGTGAAATCAGATGCACCATGGAACAGAGTTCTGCGTTCTTCTAGAGTTGTATATTATACTGGCTGACTGTGTGCACCACCCAGACATCCTTTCATTACATGCTAACTGAAGAAAGGACTATTCCCTATTCATTTCACGAGCAGACATTTCAAAATGGGTTTCTATACATTTGCAGAGAGACATAAAGAGTTCGTGACCTTGTCTGAGTCAAACCTTCATTTTCCACCCTGTTTGGAGTCAGCCATCATTTATAATTCCTTTGCGTGTGAATTCACTTGCCCACATCTTGGAAAACACAACCATTAACTAAATGTTCTAACTCCCATGACATGCTGAAAGTACAGCACACTGAATGGGTGAAAGTATTCATACTTCTTGACTTATTCCACATTTGGTTGTGTTACAACCTGAAATAAAAATTGATTAAATTGATTTTTCACAAAGTGAAAACATGTTTTTACATGTTTTTTTAATGTATTGAAAATAAAATACAGAAATATCACATTTACATAAGTATTCATACCCCTGAGTCAATAATTTGTAGAAAGAAGCACCTTGATTACAGCTGTGAGTCTTTCTGGGTAAGTCTAAGAGCTTTCCACACCTAGATTGTGCAACATTTGCCACTATTCTTTTCAAAATTATTCAAGCTCTGTCAAATTGGTTGTTGATCATTGCTAGACAACCATTTTCAGGTCTTGCCATATATTTTCAAGTAGATTTAAGTCAGAACTGAAACTTGGGCACTCAGGACATTCACTGTCTTCTTGGTAAGCGACTCCAGTTTAGATTTGGCCTTGTGTTATAGGTTATTGTCCTGCGTGTCTCGTGGAAAGCAGACTGAACCAGGTTTTCCTCTAGGATGTTGCCTGTGCTTAGCTCCATTCCTTTATTTTTTTTATCCTGAAAAACTCCCCAGTCCTTAACAATTACAAGCATACCATAACATGATGCAGCCACCACTATGCTTGAAAATATGGAGAATGTAACTCAGTAATGTGTTGTATTGCATTTGACCCAAACATAACACTTTGTATTCAGGACAAAAAGTTAATTGCTTGGCCACATTTTTTGCAGTATTACTTTATTGCCTTGTTGCAAATGGGATGCATATTTTGGAATAGTTGTATTTTGTACAGGCTTCCTTCTGTTCACTCTGTCAATTAGGTTAGTATTGTGGAGTACAGTGTTGTTGATCCATCCTCAGTTTGCTCCTATCACAGCCATTAAACTCGGTAACTGTTTTAAAGTCATTCAATGTCTGCTTTTTTTACCCATCTAACTAGGTAAGTCAGTTAAGAACAAATTGTTATTGACAATGACGGCCAATGACCAAAAGGCAAAAGGCCTCCTGTGGGGACGGGCTGGGATAAAAAAAAAAAAAGTGTGACAAAACACACATCGTGTCAAGAGAAACACCACTACACTACATAAAGAGAGACCTAAGACAACAACACTGCATGATAGCAAACACAACATGGTAGCAGCACAAAACATGATACAAACATTATTGGGCACAAACAACAGCACAAAGGGCAAGAAGGTAGAGAGAACAACGGGCAAGAACTTAGAAGGTTTTATAAATAAGCATCAACCAGTCGGTCTTGCATCGGGTATACAGAGATGACCAGTTTACAGAGGAGTATAGAGTGCAGTGATGTGTCCTATAAGGAGCATTGGTGGCAAATCTGATGGCTGAATGGTAAAGAATATCTAGCCGCTCAATAGGTGCCCTTTTTTTGCCAAGATTGGAACCTCCCTGGACTTTGTGGTTGAAACTGTGTTTGAAATGCACTGCTCAACTGAGGGACCTTACAGATAATTGTATGTGTGGGGTACAGAGATGAGGTAGTAATTAAAAAATCATGTTAAACACTATTATTGCACACAGAGGGAGTCCATGCAACTTGTGTGACTTGTTAAGCAAATGTTTATTCCTGAACTTATTTAGGCTTGCCATAACAAAGAGGTTGAATACTTTCAACTTCCCATTTTGTATTCATTTGTACAAATTTCTAAAAACATAATGCAACTTTGACATTATGGGGGTATTGTATGTAAACCAGTGACACAAAATCTCAATTTAACCATTTAACACAACACAATGTAGAAAAATCAAGGGGAAATGTTTGCTAATATGCTAAATATATACCTTATGTACATAAGTATTGAGACCGTTTGCTATGAGACTCGAATTTGAGCTCAGGTGCATCCTGTTTCCTTTGATCATCCTTGACATGTTTCTAAAACCTGACTGGAGTATACCTGTGGTAAATTCAAATGATTGGACATGATTTGGAAAGGCACACACCTGTCTATATATAATCCCAAAGTTAACAGTGCATGTCAGAGCAAAAACCAGGCCATGATGTCGAAGTAGTTGTCCTGAGAGATCAGAGACAGTATTGTGTTGAGACACAGGTCTGGGGAAGGGTTCCAAAATATTTCTGCAGCATTGAAGCTTCCAAAGAACACAGTGGTTTCCATCATTCTTAAATAGAAGAAGTTTGGAACCACCAAGACTTTTCCTAAAGCTGGCCGCCTGGCCAAACTGAGCAATCTGGGGAGAAGGGCCTTGGTCAGGAAGGTGACCAAGAACCCTATGGTCACTCTGAGAGAGCTCCAGAGTTCCTATGTGCAGATGGGAGAATCTTCCACAAGGACAACCATCTCTGCAGCACTACACCAATCAGGTAGAGTGGCCAGACGGAAGCCACTCCTCAGTAAAAGGCACATGACAGCCCGCTTGGAGTTTGCCAAAAGGCACCTAAAGACTCTCAGACGATGAGAATGTCTTTTATCTGGTCTGATGAAACCAAGATTGAACTCTTTGGCCTGAATGCCAAGCATCACGTCTGGAGGAAACCTGGCACCATCCCTATGGTGAAGCATAGTGGTGGCAGCATCATGCTGTGGGGATGTTTTTCAGCAGCAGGGACTGGGAGACTAGCGATCCTAAGCATACAGCCAAGACAACGCTGGATTGGCTTCGGGACAAGTCTCTGAATGTATTTGAGTGGCCCAGCCAGAGCGTGAACCGGATTGAACATCTCTGAAGAGACCTGAAAATAGCTGTGCAGTAATACTATTCCATCCAACCTGACAGATCTTGAGATGATCTGTAAAGAAGAATAGGAGAAACTTCCCAAATATTGGGAAGGTGTTCCAAGCTTGTAGCATCATACCCAAGAAGACTCAAGTTCCAATCGTTGCCAAAGGTGCTTCAACAAAGTACTGAGTAAAAAGGTCTGAGTACTTATGTAAATGTGATATTTCTGTAATTCTTTTGAAGTACATTTGCAAAATTTCTAAAAACCTATTTTCACTTTGTCATTGTGGAGTATTGTGTGAGGGGAGAATTGTCAAGGGGTCTGAATATTTACTGAATGTACTGTATGTAGATATTACCATTAAGCTATACAACTTATTAGCAACATATTATTTACCTTTTTCTGATGTAAAAAACCTGAAGATGGAGGGCCATCGTTCCAACAGTTAAGTAGCAGTATCCCTGTGGGGCAGTGCTTAACTCGAGATGCTTGTGTAAATAGCTGATCCTGTCTCTGTAGATTTCTCTGAGATGTAAGGCTGTCAGCTGGCCTAGAGAGACATGCCTCTGCCTAATCTAAGTAAATAACTAATGGAGATGAGGAGTAGGTTGGCTGGTGGTGGTGGATTATGTACAGTGGCCCTGAGCAGCCTGCAGGCCATGTCAGACTGAGAAGACCAGAGGCCCAAGGCCCTGCAGGTAGCTCATTACTAATGCAGGGAGGTGTCTTGGTTATAATGTAGGTCCAATCAAGTGTTACAAAACACTCTCAAAAGTATGGTTTTGTAATGGGTCTGAAGGGCTTTCTGGGCCTTTTAAACCAGTGGGGGGGGGAAGCAAGTACTGTGCCAATCTGTAAGTGTTCTATGAAATGATTGGATGCACCATTAACTCTTTTCATGCAGACTGTAGACAAAAGTCCTTGGAAGGCTGTCTGGATGTTGAAAGAAAGTCTCCAAGAATGTCACACGAAGCAATCTGGATGCAATTTATGTTGCTTGCAACAAAAATATGTGTAATTTGACCGAGACCCACGCCGACAGCAAGACGCATCAATCTCTTCAGAGGAAGTGTCTTGAGCGAGTGAAACAGCACCAGTCACTCTTTTTGGCCAAACATGTCATACTTTTGCCAAACAGCATCAGACACATGGGCTGCACATATTGAGACGGTGGGGTGCTGTTTCGCATGCTCTGACACATTCTCAAGTGAGATAGATTCAGTCACTTTCTTTTTTATTGTTCACATTTTTGGCATCCATGATTACACGCCACTGTAGTAGGCCTATTGACAATTGCCGAATGTCATTATGGTATTATGGTGTTTGGAACAGTTTGGATGCTGGAATTATTTTGGAGTTGATGAACGTGCGGAGCTGCAGGTAGCCTACATTTGACTGTTATATTGCATGTCTTTACTAATAGGCCCACAAAAAATGTGTGCATGCACGAGGCCCCCAGAGTTTTGCGGTACAATTCATTACAACCAAATGTTTGGAAAAAAAATATTTATGAAACCATGATGTGATGCATGACAGGATTGGATGTTGCATGCAATTTCAATTGTGACAGAATCTGACTTTTGTAGCAACATTTGAAATTGTGTTTTTATTAATTGGATAAAAATAGAGACTCAGAGCCAGAAAATGGTATATCATACACTGCAGTTGAAAAGCAATGTGAAAATAATTCTGCTTTGTACATTGTACATCTAATGCCACTTTTGAGAAAATGGCCATTGCATCATTTGGTACATCTACGGGAGAGCTCTTCTTTGTCTACACTCATTCAGCACCTTTCACACCCTCTTAACACTTAGCCCCACCCATCTCTTTAAGGGTTCACATGGGGCCATGTGCTAAACAGCGAGTATGGTAGTGTACTAAACAACCAAAGATTTCAAGACTAAAGCCTGGTTGATACTATGTCTATCCACATGTCTGTATACAGTTGTTGCAGTGACATCATGAACATTCTATTGTCGTCCAACATCAAACTTGTGGTTGTCGTTATGAAAATAGCCTAACTGGTGTATTTAAACACCAATGAATAAATACATCTACAGGTAGCTAAATCTAACCACCAACTAGCAATGCAAATGGCTCTGAGATAGGAATAATATTACTACACAGATGATACACATAACGTCACCTGTCTGTATCATGTACGGGTCATAGGGCCTCACAGGAGGCATGTATACAGTAGGTCTAAAAGGGCCCCAAAATGGCCACTTTCATCATGATTTTCTCAAAAATGGTTTGTGATACAAATGTCAAAAACATATCAAACATCCTTCTCCCGAATGAAGTTTCTATGTGATAATTGCCAGAACAATCTGAGATACCCAAAATATTTCCTGGCCTTCCTGGCATGGAATCATCCTACAGTAGAATGTTTGTGACAGTGTTTGTGACCTATGTGCAGATGTAGGTCCTTGGTGCCCTCTAGCAGTAATCCGTGGCCTTGACCTGTCTAACAGCCTTTGCAGATGTCCTGTGGTTCTCAGAGACTTGGGGGATCTTCTGAGCCTTTCCTCCTGCAGCAGGACTGACCTTGTGTGGGTTTGGGCAGAGCAGATTCCATTACATTGGGTAGAGAGAGCCCTAGAGGATACAGCATGGAAAACAGCAGACCACAGCTCCCTACAGATGCCCTTCAGTCCATGGGTTTGACTTCTCACCACCTACACACATACCATCCATACTGTATGTAATTTCCACAGATATTCCATACAGACATAGGATCTTAATTTGATCCATTTTGTTGGTGAGGAGAATTTTTCCACGGCAGAAACTGCACACTTGTAGTGTACAGTATCTAATATTCACAAAATACACACAATCTAAAGTAAAATAATGGTGTTAAGAAATATATAAATATTAGGACGAGTGGCATTGACTAAAATACAGGAGAATAGAATACAGTTTATGCATGTGAAAAGCAGTATTTAAACATTATTAAAGTGACTAGTGTTCCATTATTAAAGTGACCAGTGATTCCATGTCTATGTATATAGGGCAGCAGCCTCTAAGGTTCAAGGTTGAGTAACCGGGTGGTAGCCAGCTAGTGATGGCTATTTAACAGTCTGATGGCCTCGAGATAGAAGGTGTTTTTCAGTCTCTTGGCCCCAGCTTTGATGCACCTGTACTGACCTCACCTTCTGGATGGTAGTAGTGGGGTGAACAGGCCATGGCGCGGGTGGTTGATGTCCCTGATGATCTTTTTGGCCTTCCTGTGACATCGGTTGCTGTTGGTGTCCTGGTGAGTATACAGTGTGTCCCTGTTGATGCGTTGGGCAGACACTGTTGCACCTTCTTCACCACACTGTCTGTGTGGTTGGACAATTTCAGATTGTCGTTGATGTGTTCGCAGAGGAACTTGAAACTTTTCTGTTTCTCCTCTACGGTTCCGTCAATGTGGATAGGGGCGAGCTCTCTCTGCTGTTTCCCGAAGTCCACGATCAGCTCCTTCATTTGGTTGACGTTGAGGGAGAGGTTATTTTCCAGGCACCACTCTGCCAGGGCCCTCACATCCTCCATGTTGGTTGTCTCGTCATTGTTGGTAGTCAGGCCTACAACTATATCGTCTCATCGCAGTCATGGGTGAACAGAGAGTACAGGAGGGGGCTGAGCACACACCCTTGTGGGACCCCTGTGTTCATGATCAGCGAAGTGGAGGTGTTGTTTCCTACCTTCACCACCTGGGGGCGGTTTGTCAGGAAGTCCAGGACTCAGTTGCACAGGGCGGGGTTCAGAACCAGGCCTCGAGCTTAATGATGAGCTTGGAGGGTACAATGGTGTTGAAGGCGGAGCGATAGTCAATGAACAGCATTCTTATACAGGTATTACTCTTATCCAGATGGGATAGGGCAGTGTGCAGTACGATGGCGATTGCGTCGTCTGTGGATCTATTGGGGTGGTATGCAAATTGAAGTGAGTCTAAGGTATCAGGTAGGGTGGAGGTGATATGATCCATAACTTGCCTCTCAAAGCACTTCATGATGACAGAAGTGAGGGCTACGGGGCGATAGTCATTTAGTTCAGTTACCTTTGCTTTCTTTGGTACAGGAACAATGGTAGACATATCGAAGCAAGTGGGGACATCAGACTGGGATAGGGAGAGAATGAACATGTCTGTAAACACTCCAGCCAGCTGGTCTGCGTCTGTTCTGAGGACTCAGGTAGGGATGTCGTTTGGGCCAGCAGCCCTACGAGCATTAACACATAATAAGTCAATAGGACAAACTGGATAGTTTTAATTTTAAACTTCAACAACATACTCTGTTTTTACAGTTTGCATATACTGTGGTATTTTAGTTTGATAGTGTATAAAAGTGTAGTAGGCTAGTCCATTAATTGTAATCCACATAACAATTCACATTTCCTGTTGTTGCAGGATTATAGAAAATTGGCTCAAATTAAGATCCTGCATCTGTACACCTAGCCCCCCCCCCCCACACACACACACACACACACACACACACACACACACACACACACACACACACACACACACACACACACACACACACACACACACACACACCCTCTTACATACTGTGTATACATCCTACAGACCAGTCGGTCTGATCTGACACTCCCTTAATCCCAGACTCCACTGAGCCACTGAGTCATGTTTTTGACTTCCTCTTTTTCTCCAGCTGCTGTCAGGATTACTAAAATGTGTTTACCTCTCAGCTGGAGGAGCAGAGTGTGGGTAAGGAGTGTGTATATCAGGCTCCTTTTGTGCTGCTGACATGTTATCTTGCACAGATAATTAAAACGGGGTTACTTGGGAGGAAATATACATCAGTGGTTGTGGAATTCTACAAAATCACAAAATATCTCTTCTTGCGGAATAGCATCCGACTCATGCAGAGTTCCAGCTCGAGCAGAGACAGAGAGTGAATATTACTGTACGCTGTGGTGGCTTAGGCACGTCTCACCATTCAGACAGAAACCCAACCTGCTCATTTGTAAATTATCTGATAGTTTGGTTCAGCCATAGAACAACAGTGCAGCTGTCCAAGTGTATTTCTCTAATGTAGTATGTTTCATTTGGGAGTCTGGACTTCAGACGTCCTTCTCAGTGAATTGGGACTAGTGTGTAAACTTAGTTTACAGCCAGCCTGTGTGTTTCAATGGCACATACTGCAATTAATGGCACTTTCTACCTGTTCTCTGCTAAATGTCTGGAGAAGAATGTGAAGTATAGAGAGAATAGAATTGGCCATTTGTTCCATATCTCTTTCATTCCATTTGGTCTGTTAATTTGCCCAGGTATGACATACTGGACAGACTTACAACAACAAAACACCAGATGCAGAGGAATTTCATGACATGATTTTTCCTTTTTCTTGTGAGGTTATGGCAGTCATCCAGTGAAGTCTGAGGAGATTTGGGGGAGTGAGTACATACTGTACACAGTAAGGCAGCATAACCATCTCTATACCCTGGTGGATAGATACTGTAGATAAAGAAAAAAAAAGAAAAGATGGAAAACAGCAGAACACAGCTCCCTACAGATGCCCTTCAGTCCATGGGTTTAACCTCTCACAACCTACACACATAACATCCATACCATCCCCTCCACCCAGCTTTTCACAGGGATGCTGGCCCATGTTGACTCCAAACTTCTCACAGTTGTGTCAAGTTGGCTGGATGTCCTTTGGGTGGTGGACCATTCTTGATACACACGGGAAACTGTTGAGTGTGAAAAACCCAGCAGCTTTGACCTCTATAAGGGATCATAGCTTTCACCTGGATTCACCTTGTCAGTCTATGTCATAGAAAGAGCACGTGTCCTTAATGTTTTGTATACTCAGTGTAAATAGATCTTTCAAGATGATGTGGCCTCAATAAACACAACATAAATAGATCTTTCAAAATGATGTGGCCTCAATAAACACAACATAAATAGATCCTTCAAAATTCTGTGGCCTCATTATCAGAGGGACTTAAGGCAGTTGTCAAATTATGCGTGCATACTTGTTTGCATGTGTGCGTGTACAGTATGTGTGTGCGTGTGTGAGTATATGTGCATGTGTGTGTGTGTGTGTGTATATGTGTGTGTGTGTTTGTGCGTGTGTGTGTATATGTGCGTGTGTGTGTGCTAGTAGATTGAGCAAGTTAAGCTACATTTGACCGGCAGCATATTGAGCTCTCTGTGTTCTTTGTGTGTGGTAAGAGAGAATGAATGGGAGAGGAGACGACAGGGGGTGAAAGACCACACAACGATTCGCTCATAGTGCCTTTATTAATAACTAGGCTATCCACATTCACAGGATCTCAGGGTGTCAAGGGAGGCCAGGGGAGTGCCGGTCGGCACCCTCTACTTCTCTATGCTGCTCTGCTCTACTCTCTCTCTCTCTCTCCCTCTCTCTCCGTACTCTCTGGGATCCATCTCCACCTCTTCTTAGCTGCAGTACAATAATAGCCGTGCTAGTAATGGACCGAGCAGTCAGGGAAGTATTCAGACAGACAGAGGGCCTTGTGAAACATAACACCACCCCCTCACCTGCAAACACACTCAATCACCCTGCATTGGCCACTTAATACACCCACATACTGTATATCACACCCACACCTCACACTCACACCAGGACACACTCACTCACTACACATTTACAGGTGTCAGGCACATTTACAGGTGTCAGGCAAAAAATCTAACTGAAAGCGAACAGCTGCTTCTAATGCATTTCTGTGGTTTTCAGTATGATTTAGCCCTTTGCTTTTCAAATGGCATTGTAATCTTGTAATCTATGAGAACCATGCTTTATTCCAGGAATGTGAAATGTAGATAACAGGCTTGTATTTCATCCAGAGAGAGGAGCACTGCACAGGCATGTCCCTACCACTTCTCCCAGTGACTTGACTTCTCTAGTAGCTATATGTGATCTGCTGCAGGGCATTCTTCATCAACACCCCCTCCCCTAAAGACATGACAGGCTCTGGGTCAGACGTGAGTTTAGAGCTAAGATGGATGACTGTGAGTCCTGGTGGTCAGGTGGTGCCCTCTGCAACCCTCTGCAACTGTGCAGGTCTATGCCAGGCTAGGGCAGGGTAACTTTGATAGCTGCCTGGCCCAGGGACAGGTCTGGATTAGGAGGTTTGGCTCTGCCAGCCATTCTCTTCTACATGCCACTCTACTCCACCAGCCAAGACCATTACTCCATAGGTCAGCTCTGAGTCAATCCAGAAGCAGACCTCCACCTGTGAAGTGATGTTGGCATAATAATTAACTTCCCATAGAACCTAGACACAGACATATCCAATGACGGCCCACCAGCCAAGTTTGCATCTGAAGCAGCAGGCTCCACCACAATTAGGATAAGTCTAGCTTTATTTCTTCCTCTTTTTGTCATATTTCTGCTCAAGGTGACTGGGCGGCGGTTACCTGTTCCCCACAGCCTGTCCTGTCCGCTCTGCTCCAGCCCTGCTATGACAGAGCAGGGAGTTGTGGGTAATGAGATGGCATGATTGATCAGATACTGTCAAATGGCTTTCAGCTGGAGGCAGGCCAGTGATGTGCTCAGGTCGGCGTGGTGTCGCAAATATAGGGCTGTCTAGCCTGGGCATGGGAGGTAGGGAGGATGCAGGGGGGGTATGTGCTGCTGTTCCCAACATCAGACCTCTGACATGACGCTGTTGATGGAAAAACACACACGCTGTTTTTCTATTTTATTTCAAGGGATTGTCACCATTGTCAGTACTTATAGCAGTGAAATTTTCAGATGGTTATTTCTAAGGTAAGATTGAAGGATAGAGTTGTTTTGTTAGCGATGAGAAAAACTGTAATCATGTGATGTGTTTAGGGCCATCAATTGTAACAACAGTGGAGATTGACTGTGAATTCATATAGAAGAAAACATATTTTCTTGTGTTCTCATTGTCAGTTCTGTCTATTTTTTGCTCTTTTCATTCACACACTTATGATTTATGTGTGTCTCCTGGGCTTATCTCTCTCCTCATGTTCTCTCCTCATTCGCAAAGCGAGTGTCTGTAAACCCTCCACCTGGCCTCCCCCTGTTCGCCTGCTTTCACGGCCCAGCCCACTGCCACCGTGCCTGGGCTTGGACTCGGCTCATTAGGGCGAGAATGACAGGGACCAGTGGAGGCTCTGAATATGAATGTAGGTGGTGGTGTGGAGGTAGAGGGGAGATGGTGAGTGGAGGATCCAGAATGCAGTGCTTGGCTGTCAGGGAGACGGTGGTGCAGAAAGCCTGACGTTACGCTGTGTTCTCCCCATTCAGTGATTCTGGCCAGCCCAGGCCCTGCAGATCTCCAACACAATGGAGTGGAGTGTAACATTTTACAGCTTTACTGTTGAATAGCAACGTGATGCAGTGCTACTCATGTGAGACGATACCTCTAAAGTTGGCCCATGGAAGTATTAGTGAGTGAGTGAGTGAGTGAGTGAGTGAGTGAGTGAGTGAGTGAGTGAGTGAATATCCTGTGTTTAGTGACAACTCACCTCACCCCATCTCACACCACACCCTGGACTGTGCATTGTCCATGACCCTGAAGGTTACAGTATGTCATTGTCATACATACCAAACCAGAATTAAACATGCAAACGTGCATTAATCATTTAAACGCAGATGCAAATAAACATTGAAAATCTTAGGAACAACCTTCAATTTGGTTGGAATTAACATGCTGTTTAATAGAATAGAATAGAAAATAATTACTTACTCTTGTGGGGGGGGGAAAGATACAGATAAAGGTATGTAATAATCATTTAAACAGCAACATTCAAACATGGCAGATACAGATGCTTACAACCCAGCTAACACATAACGTTCTGAGAACCATATGTTTCTTAGAGCTTGGTGAGAACGTGGTTGTCCTATGGTTATTTTGCGTACAACCTTCCCACAACTTTTGGTAATGGTGCAGGATATTTTTTTCAATTGAACCTTTATTTAACTAGGCAAGTCAGTTAAGCAGGGTTGGTCCTGGTTGGTCCCTGGATGGGAGACCAGATGCTGCTGGAAGTGGTGTTGGCAGGCCAGTAGGAGGCACTCTTTCCTCTGGTCTAAAGAATATTCCAATGCCCCAGGGCAGTGATTGGGGACACTGCTCTGTGTAGGGTGCCGTCTTTCGGATGGGACGTTAAACGGGTGTCCTGACTCTCTGAGGTCATTAAAGATCCCATGGCACTTATCGTAAGAGTAGGGGTGTTAACCCCGGTGTCCTGGCTAAATTCCCAATCTGGCCCTCAAACCATCATGGTCACCTAATAATCCCCAGTTTACAATTGGCTCATTCCTCCCCCTCCTCTCCCCTGTAACTATTCCTCAGGTCGTTGCTGTAAATGAGAATGTGTTCTCAGTCAACTTACCTGGTAAAATAACGGTAAAATAAAAAATAAAATAATAAAATAAGAACAAATTCTTATTTACAATGACGGCCTACCAAAAGTAAAATAAAAAAATATATAAAAAAATATGACAAAACACATATCACGACAAGAGAGACAACACAACACTACATAAAGAGAGACCTAAGACAACAACATAGCATGGCAGCAACACAACATGGTAGCAGCACAAAACAGGGTACAAACATTATTGGTCACAGACAACAGCACAAAGGGCAAGAAGGTAGAGACAACAATACATCACGCAAAGCAGCCACAACTGTCACTAAGCGTGTCCACAATTTAGTCTTTGAATGAAGAGATTGAGATAAAACTGTCCAGTTTGAGTGTGATGCAGCTCGTTCCAGTCGCTAGCTGCAGCGAACTGAAAAGACGAGCAACCCATGGATCTGTGCTTTGGGGACCTTTAACAGAATGTGACTGACAGAATGGGTGATGTATGTGGAGGATGAAGGCTGCAGTAGATATCTCAGATAGGGGGAGTGAGGCCTAAGAGGATTTTGTAAATAAGCATCAACCAGTGTGTCTTGCGACAGGTATACAGAGATTACCAGTTTACAGAAGAGTATAGAGTGAAGTGATGTGTCCTATAAGGAGAATTGGTAGCAAATCTGATGGCCGAATGGTAAAGAACATCCAGCATCTTGAGAGTACCCTTATCCGCCGATCTATACATTACGTCTCTGTAATCTAGCATGGGTAGGATGGTCATCTGAATCAGGGTTAGTTTGGCAGCTGTGGTGAAAGAGGAGCGATTACGATAGAAGAAACCAAGTCTAGTTTTAACTTTAGCCTGCTGAGCCTGCTGAGAGAAGGACAGTGTACCATCTAGCCATACTCCCAAGCACTTGTATGAAGTGACTACCTCAAGCTCTAAACCATCAGAGGTAGTAATCACACCTGTGGAGAGAGGGGCATTCTTCTTACCAAACCACATGACTTTTGTTTTGGAGGTGTTCAGAACAAGGTTTAAAGCAAGAAAGCTTTTTTTGTAGAGCGTTTAACATAAGCATGTGGCCTATGATCGAGCCTTGGGGTACACCCTTGGTGACAGGCAGTGGCTAAGACAGCAGATGTTCTGAATTTTTACACTGAACTCTTTGAGAGAAGTAGTTAAGCCAACCAGGCCAAAGGCGACTCAGAGACACCAATACTCCTTAACCGGCCCACAAGAATGGAATGGTCTACCGTATCAAAATGTTTGGCCAAATCAATAAAAATAGCAGCACAACATTGCTTAGAATCAAGGGAAATGGTGACATCATTGAGGACCTTTAAGGTTGCAGTGACACATCCATAACCTGAGTGGAAACCAGATTGCATACCAGAGAGAATACTATAGACATCAAGAAAGCCAGTCAGTTGATTATTGACAAGTTTTTCCAACACTTTTGATAAACACGGCAAAATAGAAATAGGCCAATAACAGTTGGATCAGCTTAATCTCCCCCTTTAAATAAAGGACGAACCGTGTCTGCCTTCCAAGCAATGGGGACCTCCCCAGAGAGGAGAGACAGGTTAAAAATGTTGGAGATACTGTTGGCGATTATAGAGGCAGCAACCTTAAAGAAGAAAGGGTCTAAACTAGAGGTCGACCAATTATTCGGAATGGCCAATTAATTTGGGTCGATTTCAGGTTTTCATAACAATCAGAAATAGGTCTTTTTGGACACCGATTTGGCCAATTTATAAAAATTATTTTTTGACACCTTTATTTAATCTTTATTTAACTAGACAAGTCAGTTAAAAACACATTCTTATTTTCAATGACGGCCTAGGAACGGTAGGTTAACTGCCTTGTTCAGGGGCAGAACGATTTTTACCTTGTCAGCTCGGGGATTCAATCTTGCTACCTTACAGTTAACTAGTCCAACGCTCTAACCACCTAATTACATTGCACTCCACGAGGAGCCTGCCTGTTACGCGAATGCAGTAAGCCAAGGTAAGTTGCTAGTTAGCATTAAACTTATCTTATAAAAAGCAATCAATCATAATCACTCGTTAACTACACATGGTTGATGATATTACTAGTTTATCTAGCGTGTCCTGAGTTGCATATAATCGATGCGGTGCGTTTTTGTGAAATAGGACTGCCGTTGTTCCAATGTGTACCTAACCATAAACATCAATGCCTTTCTTAAACCTGCAAATTTAGCTATAAGAAATCCAGGTTAGCAGGCAATATTAACCAGGTGAAATTGTGTTCTCTTGCGTTCATTGCACGCAGTCAGTGTATATGCAACAGATCGGGCCGCCTAATTTGCTAATATGACATAACATTGAAGGTTGTGCAATGTAACAGAAATATTTAGACTTATGGATGCCACCCGGTAGATAAAATACGTAACGGTTCCATATTTCACTGAAAGAATAAACGTCTTGTTTTCGAGATGATAGTTTCCGGATTTGACCATATTAATGACCTAAGGCTCGTATTTCTGTGTGTTATTATGTTATAACTAAGTCTATGATTTGATAGAGCAGTCTGACTGAGCGGTGGTAGGCACCAGCATTTTTTCAAACAGCACTTTCGTGCGTTTTGCCAGCAGCTCTTCGCAATGCTTCAAGCATTGCGCTGTTTATGACTTCAAGCCTATCAACTCCCAAGATTAGGCTGGTGTAACCAATGTGAAATGGCTAGCTAGTTAGCGGGGTGCGCGCTAATAGCGTTTCAAACATCACTCACTCTGAGACTTGGAGTGGTTGTTCCCCTTGCTCTGCATGGGTTACGCTGCTTCGAAGGGTGGCTGTTGTCAACATGTTCCTGGTTCGAGCCCAGGTAGGAGCGAGGAGAGAGACGTAAGCTATACTGTTACACTGGCAATACTAAAGTGCCTATAAGAACAACCAATAGTCAAAGGTATATGAAATACAAATGGTATAGAGAGAAATAGTCCTATAATTCCTATAATAACTACAACCTAAAACTTCTTACCTGGGAATATTGAAGACTCATGTTAAAAGGAACCACCATATTTCATATGTTCTCATGTTCTGAGCAAGGAACTTAAATGTTAGCTTTCTTACATGGCACATATTGCACTTTTACTTTATTCTCCAACACTTTGTTTTTGCATTATTTAAACCAAATTGAACATGTTTCATTATTTATTTGAGGCTAAATTGATTTTATTGATGTATTATATTAAGTTAAAATAAGTGTTGTTCAGTATTGTTGTAATTGTTATTATTACAAATACATTTGAAAAATTGGCCGATTAATCGGTACCGGCTTTTTTGGGTACTCCAATAATCGGTATCGGCGTTGAAAAATCATAATCGGTCAACCTCTAGTCTAAACCATCTGACCCAGATGTTTTTTTGTGGTCAAGTTCATGGAGTGAACTGCTCCTTAAAGTAGCTAACTTAGCCTGAGTGCACTTATTTGTCATTTGCCTGAACGAGAGCCAGACAGCCTGAGTATGCGTGTGCCGAGCCTTTCGCCCAAATGCAATTCTTGAGGTGAAGTAACTCTAACAAAAAACTTTTTTTCTTGGAATTTCACTACTTAAACAGAACATACCCTAAATGTTCAAACATCATTACATTTCAATTTAAATGTTGGTAATATTCTAAGAATGTTCTGCAACTGGTTTGACATTGGGAATGTTCTCGAATAGTTCAGAGAACGTTAAGAAACAACGTTCTTCTGTGGGAATTTCAGAATTTCAGCATGTTTCCTACAGGGTTCTTCATGGTTCCATTTAAAGTCATGTTCTCGTCAGGCTCCCATGCCTCAGCCGGCTCGTCTGGGTCCCGTGCCTCAGCTGGCTCTAAAGGTTCCCATGCCTCAGCAGAAGCTGGGGCGGCAGTGTAGCCTAGTGGTTAGTGCATTGGACTAGTAACCGAAAGGTTGCAAGTTCAAATCCCCGAGCTGACAAGGTACAAAATCTGTCGTTCTGCCCTTGAACAGGCAGTTAACCCACTGTTCCTAGGCCGTCATTGAAAATAAGAATTTGTTCTTAACTGACTTGCCTGGTTAAATAAAGGTAAAAAAAAATTAAAAAAATAAAATAAAAAAGCGACCGGCCCACTCCTGGTCCTCGGCATCGTCACTCTGGTCGGTATCCTGCGGCTGGAGCTGCGCGTCAGGGATTGGGTACACTCACGTCATACCTGCTCCCCCTCTCTGGCACTCGTTGTCACCTGTTTATTCACTATTACACACACCTGCCACCATCGTTACGCACACCTGCACTTCATGAGACTCACCTGGACTCCATCACCTTCCTGATTACCTCCTCTATATCTGTCACTCCCTTTGGTTATTTCCTAATGTGTCATTGTTTCTGTTTAGCAACTTCTCAGGGCTGAGATCACGCTAATGGGATCGATATGACAATAGCCAGAAATCCCATAATTATAATTCCTTAAACATAGAAGTATTTCACACCATTTTAAAGATACACTTCTTGTTAATCCCTTCACAGTGTCCGATTTCAAATAGGCTTTACGGCGAAAGCACCACAAACGAATATGTTAGGTCAGAGCCAAGTCACAGAAAAACACAGCCATTTTGCCAGCCAAAGAAAGGAGTCACAAAAATCTGAAATAAAGATAAAATTAATCACTAACCTTTGATGATCTTCATCAGATGACACCCATAGGACTTCATGTTACACAATACATGTATGTGTTGTTCGATAAAGTACATATTTATATAAAAAAATCTCAGTATACATTGGCGCGTTATGTTCAGTAGTTCCAAAAACATCTGGTGATTTTGCAGAGAGCCACATCAATTTACAGAAATACTCATAATAAATGTTAATGAAAATACAAGTGTTATGCATGGAACTTTAGATAAATTCTCCTTAATGCACCTGTGTCAGATTTCAAGAAAGCTGTATGGAAAAAGCAAACCATGCAATAATCTGAGTACGGCGCTCAGAGACCAAACAAGCCAAAAAGATATCCGCCATAGTGTGCAGTCAACATAAGTCTAAACAGTTTTAGAAATAATATTATAAATATTCACTTACCTTTGAAGATCTTCATCAGAATGCACTCCCAGGAATCCCAGTTCCACAATAAATGTTTATTTTGTTCAATAATGTCCATCATTTATGTCCAAATAGCTACTTTTGTTAGCGCGTTTTGTAAACAAATCCAAACTCATGAAGCGCGTTCACTAGGAGCAGACGAAATGTCAAAAAGTTCCGTTACAGTCCATAGAAACATGTCAAACGATGTATAGAATCAATCTTTAGGATGTTTTTAACATAAATCTTCAACAATGTTCCAACCGGAGAATTCCTTTGTCTTCAGAAATGCAATGGAACGCGAGCTCACTCTCACGTGAACGAGCGTCACGAGCTTGCGGCACTCTGCCAGACCACTGACTCAAAGAGCCCTATGAGCCCCTACTTTACAGTAGAAGCATCAAACAAGGTTCTGAAGACTGTTGACATCTAGTGGAAGCCTTAGGAAGTGCAACATGACCAATATCCCACTGTATCCTCAATAGGGATGAGTTGAAAAACGACCAACTTCAGATTTCCCACTTCCTGGTTGGATTTTTTTTTCAGGTTTTTGCTACATGAGTTCTGTTATACTCACAGACATCATTCAAACAGTTTTAGAAACGTCAGAGTGTTTTCTATCCAAATACTAATAATATGCATCTAATTACAATAATAGCAACTGGGACTGAGTAGCAGGAAGTTTACTCTGGGCACCTCTGGGCACCTTATTCATCCAAGCTACTCAATACTGCCCCCAGCCATTAGAAGTAAAATAAAATCAAATGTTAATACTCCCCAAATCCAGAACCATTTAAAGAAAGCGTACAGTATATATAGAGCCGTTATTGCCTGGAACTCCGTCCCATCTCATATTGCTCAAATGAACAGCAAACCTGATTTCAGAAAACAGATAAAGCAACACCTCACGGCACAACACCTCTCCTCTATTTGACCTAGATAGTTTGTGTGTATGTATTGATATGTCTCTTTTAAAATGTATGTATTTCTGTCCTTGAGCTGTTGTTGTCTATTAATGTTCTGTATTATGTCATGTTTCATGTTTTGTGTTGGACCCCAGGAAGAGTAGCTGATGCTTTTACAACAACTAATAGGTATCCTAATAAAATATCAAATACCTTACACTCTTACCATTGACCTGCACAACTATCTCAAATAATAGTGTGTTAATGTTGACAGTTTAATAAGGATCCCTACTGGGCCACTATGGCTTCAGATACAGAGAGCATTGCAGACTCTGTGGAAACTTTAGGCCCCATTATTAGAACTTTATTCCATCTAGAATGTAAATTGTCTCTATAAAGCTAATCTGATGGCATGGCAAACCACAGCGATGCCACAGCGATGTACACCTCCATCTTGGGACCTGAGAGGGAATCTTTTCAGAGGGGAAAACATCATCAGCGCTCCAATTTACTCCATTCCTTTGTTTTGTGTGTGTGTGTGTGTGTGTGTGTTCTTCCTAAATCTCTCTGTATTCCTCTTGACAAAGGTTAATAAAGTTTGTTCGCCTACGTAGCAGTCACATCATGTTTCTTTTTAGGAAAATATGTTTTTTTCAATATCAGAAAAATACTAATCTCTCTTAGTTCCGATGAAGTCGTGTCTAATGTGTCCAATCTGCCATCTCAATCCTTTCCCTCTGCATAAGGCAGCAGGAGCTGCTCTCAAAGCACAGTATGGAGATGGGATACCCTGACAGCATCATGACAGCATTGGGTTGCCTTGAATTGTCCTGCATTTGTCCGAGCCATCCATCAACACTGTCTGACTGCAGGAAATCACTTCACATTATTAGCTCCTCACTAATTGCATTACTGTTATTGTTCTATGTGAGATGTGGACGGGGACAATGTGATTAGGGCTGGTGATGAATTTGCCCTGTTGTTTCGAGACCGTTAACTGACTGGGATGATTGACCTAAGCCAAAAGGCTTCTGGGCAGGTATTGATGTTTGCTGTGTGTTATTTTTTAATGACCGCGTTCTGGTAATCATGAGCTTTATCGCCCTAGGGCCCTGGACTGTAGTGTGTAAAACGAGTAAGCAAAAGTTAAGAGGTGGTGGTGGTGGTGGTACATACTTGATTTGGTGGCGTTCATACTCCTCTCCTGTTACTATCCTCTGCTCTGTTTTGTGGAAGCTTTAAGAGGAGGGTTGGAAGGTTTGGAAGGATGCCCGAGAAACAGCTACAGAACTGGCCTGCAGAGATATGTAGCAGTACTGTATGTAACATGGGACCCTTGTCAGCTATCCCTGCAGTCCAGACACCTGGTTTAATGAGAGGAGACGGAGGCTCTGACTGAGTCTGTGTGGAGGCTAAGGATCTGACTGAGGCTGTGTGGAGGCTGAGGATCTGACTGAGGCTGTGTGGCTGAAGATCTGACTGAGGCTGTGTGGCTGAGGATCTGACTGAGGCTGTGGGGAGGCTGAGGATCTGACTGAGGCTGTGGGGAGGCTGAGGATCTGACTGAGGCTGTGTGGAGGCTGAGGATCTGACTGAGGCTGTGGGGAGGCTGAGGATCTGACTGAGGCTGTGTGGCTGAAGATCTGACTGAGGCTGTGTGGCTGAAGATCTGACTGAGGCTGTGTGGCTGAGGATCTGACTGAGGCTGTGGGGAGGCTGAGGATCTGACTGAGGCTGTGGGGAGGCTGAGGATCTGACTGAGGCCGAGGCTCTAACTGAGGCTGTGTGGCTAAGGCTCTGACTGAGGCTTTGGGGAGGCTGAGAATCTGACTGAGGATCTGGGGAGGCTGAGGCTCTGACTGAGGCTATGTGGCTGAGGATCTGACTGAGGCTGTGGGGAGGCTGAGAATCTGACTGAGGCTGTGGGGAAGCTGAGGCTCTGACTGAGGCTGTGGGGAGGCTGAGGATCTGACTGAGGCTGTGGGGAAGCTCAAATCAAATCAATGTTTATTTGACACGTGCGCCGAATACAACAGCATTTCACCTTACAGTGAAATACTTACATAAAGGCTCTAACCAATAGTGCAAAAAGGTATTAGGTGAACAATAGGTAGGTAAAGAAATAAAACAACAGTAAAAGACAGGCTATATACAGTAGCGAGGCTATAAACGTAGCGAAGCTACATACATCTGCTATCTGAGCAGCTAACTGATCGCTGCAGCTGTACATAGTCCATCAGTAAATAGCCCACCCAATTTACCTACCTCATCCCCATACTGTTTTTATTTATTTACTTTTCTGCTCTTTTGCACACCAGTATCTCTACCTGTACATGACCATCTGATAATTTATCACTCCAGTGTTAATCTGCTAAATTGTAATTATTTGCCTACCTCCTCATGCCTTTTGCACACAATGTATATAGACTCTCTCTTTTTTTATTTGATTTATTCTACTGTGTTATTGACTTGTTTATTGTTTACTCCATGTGTAACTCTGTGTTGTTGTCTGTTCACACTGCTTTGCTTTATCTTGGCCAGGTCGCAGTTGTAAATGAGAACTTGTTCTCAACTAGCCTACCTGGTTAAATAAAGGTGAAATAAAAATAGAAAAAACAGACACCAGTTAGTCAGGCTGATTTAGGTAGTATGTACATGAATGTATAATTAAAGTGACTATGGATATATGATAAACATAGAGTAGCAGCATCTTAAAATTGAGTGGTTGGGGGGCACACAATGCAAATTGTCCGGGTAGCCATTTGATTACCTGTTCAGGAGTCTTATGGCTTGTGGGTAAAAACTGTTGAGAAGCCTTTTTTTTGCGGTAGTAGAGAGAAGATTTGGCATGGGGTGGCTGGGGTCTTTGACAATTTTTAGGGCCTTCCTCTGACACCGCCTGGTGTAGAGGTCCTGGATGGCAGGCAGCTTTGCCCCAGTGATGTACTGGGCCGTACGCACTACCCTCTGTAGTGCCTTGTGGTCGGAGGCCGAGCAGTTGCCGTACCAGGCAGTGATGCAAACAGTCAGGATGCTCTCAATGTTGCAGCTGTAGAACCTTTTGAGGATCTCAAGACCCATGCCAAATCTTTTTAGTTTCCTGAGGGGGAATAGGCTTTGTCATGCCCTCTTCACGACTGTCTTGGTGTGTTTGGACCATTCTAGTTTGTTGTTGATGTGGACACCAAGGAACTTGAAGCTCTCAACCTGCTCCACTACAGCCCGATCGATGAGAATGGGGGGGTGCTCGGTCCTCCTTTTCCTGTAGTCCACAATTATCTCCTTAGTCTTGGTTACGTTGAGGGATAGGTTGTTATTCTGGCACCACCCAGCCAGGTCTCTGACCTCCTCCCTATTGGCTGTCTTGTCGTTTTCGGTGATCAGGCCTACCACTGTTGTGTCGTCTGCAAACTTAATGATGGTGTTGGAGTCGTGTCTGGCCATGCAGTTGTGGGTGAACAGGGAGTACAGAAGGGGACTGAGCACGCACCCCTGGGGAGCTCCAGTGTTGAGGATCAGCGTGGCCGATGTGTTGTTACCTACCCTCACCACCTGGAAGTCCAAGATTCAGTTGCAGAGGGAGGTGTTTAGTCCCAGGATCCTTAGCTTAGTGATGAGCTGAGGCTCTGACTGAGGCTGTGTGGCTGAGGATCTGACTGAGGCTGTGGGGAGGCTGAGGCTGAGGCTGAGGCTCTGACTGAGGCTGTGTGGCTAAGGATCTGACTGAGGCTGTGGGGAGGCTGAGGATCTGACTGAGGCTGTGGACATCTGTGAAATAACACTCTCTGGGGGACACAGCCTCGTGGATTTAGCTCACACAGGCAGAGTGGTTGGAGTAAACCACAAGGTTTATTTTCAGCATAACCCATGATCATAACCCAATAGATCATAACCCATACCCCTGCACATGTCGCATGTAGCCTGTCAATCAATGGGTTATCTGTGTACTCAAGCTGTCCCAGGAGTTTGGCCTTAACCTGGTAAATTGTTTCCCCTGGGCTTCTCTGTGCTTCGGCCTGAGGCTTGAAGGGTGCATAAATACACAGCAGATTCTGGGACATCAGTTTAGTAATTCACTCCAATACACAACAGATGAAATGGACTTATAATGATGATATCATCATTTAGTAGATGCATATGTAGAAGCACTGTACGTAACATGGGACCCTTGTCAGCTACACAATTATGGGGAATGGAAATGAAATAACCAAAGTAACAGTTCATTGAGTGCGGCTGGTTCAGTATCAGCACTTTAGACCCTATAAACTCAGTCTGAGTCACAGATAGTGACGCTGCATCTGTCTGCTCTCTTCAAACCTAATGGACAGATATGGCTCCGTTTTGACTGAGCATAGAGGCATAAGGGCATAGGGGCACAGAGAAAAAATGAGTGAATTGCCAATCGCCTACTTTTAGTCTCTGAAAACCATTTAGAGGGAGAGAAAGAGCAACAGGGGAGGGGGAGAGAATTGCTTTAATGAAGGCTAAAATTGCAGGTTGATTCATTCCCAATTTTGCAATGACAAGCAATTATGACTAATATCTTTTACATGGCCCAGAGGCAGAAAAGGCAACAAATCCTTCTCGAACCTTTTTCAGAAAAAGCAAAAGCAGCATAATAATGAACAGTATATGCTACACACTCATTATGTCCCTTATTTTATGTTATATTGTGATTCTCTTAGACTAGGTTGTAGTCTTTCAGTGTTATAATACCCATGCTCTAGTGTGTTGTAGTCCAAATGCTACAGAGAGCATGTTATAACAGCACATAACATGGTCGTCAGAGCTTGTCCAGGCCCGTTTGTAGCATGTCTCATCACCCACCGTGCCTGTGTAACCGTGGCGACCCCATACACTCAGGCAGGAGGTGCAGAAAGGAGGAGGGAAGGAGAGGAAGGCGCAACAGTGAGCAGCACTCTCACCCTCTACTGAGCGCTCATATAGTATGGCAGAGTACTCCTACACATGTACGCACAGACATACACACATACAATAGCACACACACATTTGTTTGCTTGTATGAGCTATTCTACAACACAAGCCATTTATTTGGACAGCATGGCGTTCATTAGCTGTCAAACCCAACACATGCTTCACATGGGGTGGCAAATCATACACTGGCATTCCTCATATGTATTGCAAGTGATATGTAATTTGTAATGAATGAGCTATAGCTAATGACAACCCAGCTTGTACCTCTGATGATGTTGTGCATGATGGATGCTGTCAGTGGATGCATCAGAACATGATTCATAAAATGGGAGTGAAACTGATTGTGTTAGAGTCAGAGAAGATAATCCATAACCTCATGCCCCATGATGTGCTGTTGTCACCTTCAATTTGGGTCACTTTACTTTAACAGTAGATAAATGTGAGAATCTCTTCATAGTAAATGCCCTTATGTGATGTAATAATGATGTAGTCCCTGAAATCCATTAGTTGCTTACAGTAGTTAAACCTAAAACCATTATTCTGCTCTTATTTGTCTCTTTCCTCAGTTATAGAAACATTGTGCACACAAAGGTTCTACTCCTAACTTTACTAGAGGGTTTTTAGAATCTACCCATACTAGATTGGTAGACATGAGGGATAGTTTGGTTTTAATATGACGACAGTCAGCAGCTCGGTCAACTGTAACAAAAACATAGCTTAGATCTCTAGCACTGCAGCCTTGAGTTTAGGCATACAAGTGCATGCCTTAGTAGGACAGACAAAGCTTTACTCCACACGGTATGCAGGCTGACAATCACACACACACACACACACACACACACACACACACACACACACACACACACACACACACACACACACACACACACACACACACACACACACACACACACACACACACACACACACACACACACACAGAGATAGAGAAAGGAGATGAGAGGCATGTGAATATCACCAGGGGGGATCCCCACTAGCACTCAAAAGGGCCAATTAGACAACCAAGACTTGACTGATTCATGCAACATTTGACACATCACACACTCTGTCTTTCTTTGCCTCTGTAATGGCACAGGAGAATGGGACTTGTCTATACAGTACGTCTCTCAAGGCTCCTTTTTAAGCAGCTAGTGTGTGCTTCAATTCCCAACCAGTCACCAGTGTGTGTGTATGTGTGTGTGTTTTATCAAATCTAATTGTGTTTGTCACATGCTTCGTAAACAACAGGTGTAGACTAACAGTGAAATGCTTACTTCCCAACAATGCAGAGAGAGCGAAAAAAAGAAATGGTAGAAAATATTTAAGAAAAAAATATTGAAAAATAATAACACGAGCAATAAATAGAAAAATAATACCACAAGGAATAATTGCACAATGAGTACCGATAACTTGGCTATATACACAGGGTGTGTGTGTGTGTGTGTGTGGGTGTGTGTGTGTGTGTGTGTGTGTGTGTGTGTGTGTGTGTGTGTACTGTGTAATCAAATCAAATCAAATCAAAGTGTATTGGTCGCATAACCAGATTGCCAAATGTTATCGCAGGTGCAGTGAAATGCTTGTGTTTCTAGCTCCAACAGTGTAGTAATAATACCTAGAATATAAACACATCATCCCAAAAAATGTAAAGAACGAAAATTAAGAAATATCAGAAAGAGCAATGTGAGTCCGGATTATATACATTCTAGTCATGGCTCATCCTATATAACTACTGCTGTACTGTACACACCTTTTATATTCATATACTGCAAACACACAGTGCCTTCGGAAAGTATTCAGACCTCTTTAATTTTTCCACATTTTATTAAGTTACAGCCTTATTCAAAAAAAAGATGAAATTGTTTTTTCCCTCATCAATCTACACACAATACCCCATAATGACAAAGCAAAAACGGGTTTTTACAAACGTTTGCAAATGTATTTATTTTTTACTGAAAAATCATATTTACATAAGTATCCCTTTACTGAGTACTTTGTTGAAGCACCTATGGCAGCGATTACAGCCTTAAGTCTTCTTGAGTGTACGATGGCGCCAGAGGAGATGGCTGCTGTTTTACGGGCTCCTAACCAATTGTGCTCTTGTGTGTGTTTCTTCATGTTATTTGTAACTTATTTTGTACATAATGTTTCTGCCACCGTCTCTTATGACTGAAAAGAGCTTCTGGATATCAGGACAGCGATTACACACCTCATACTGGACAAAGATTTTTCTTTAACGAGTCGGACGCGAAGGATTTACTTCAGACACCCGATAAGGCCCAAATCCCTGTCATTCGCATGAAGAAGAGACGAGGATATCAGGGACGTAGGTCGGGGTGCCTTGTAAGGATTCGACGGCGAGTGGGTAATTCGCCTTTGCCATCAGTCCTATTAGCCAAATTCCAATCATTGGATAATAAAATGGATGAGCTCCGATCAAGACTATCCTACCAACGGGACATTAAAAACTGTAATGTCTTATGTTTCACTGAGTTATGGCTGAACGACAACATGGATAACATAAAGCTGGCTGGGTTTTTGGCAGAGGTGTAAAGTACTTAAGTAAAAATACTTTAAAGTACTACTTAAGTATTTTTGGGGGGTATCTGTATTTTACTTTATTTATATTTTTTTACCATTTTTACTTTTACTTCACTACGTTCTTAAATTAAATAATGCACTTTTTACTCCATACATTTTCTCTGAAACCCAAAAGTACTCATTACATTTTGAATGCTTAGCAGGACAGGAAAATGGTCCAATCCACACACTTATCAAGAGAACATCACTGTTCTTCTATTTTCATAGCTGTCTATTTACCACCACAAACTGATGCTGGTACTAAGTGCACCCTCAATGAGCTTTATAAGGCCATAAGAAAACAAGAAAATGCTCATCCAGAGGCGGCGCTCCTAGTGGCCGAGAACTTTAATGCAGGGAAACATGAATCTGTTTTACCTCATTTCTACCAGCATGTAACATGTGCAACCAGAGGGAATCTTGACCACCTTTACTCTACACACAGAGACGCATACAAAGCTCATCACTAAGCTAAGGACCCTGGGACTGAACACCTCCCTCCGCAACTGGATACTGGACTTCCTGACGGGCCGTTCCCAGGTGGTAAGGGTAGATAACAACACATCTGCCATGCTGATCCTCAACACAGTGGCCCCTCAGGGGAGGGTGCTCAGTCCCCTCCTGTACTCCCTGTTCACCTATGACTGCATGGCCAAGCATGACTCCAACACCATCATTAAGTTTGCTCTTGACACAACAGTGGTAGGCCTGATCATCGACAATCTTGATATGGAGGAGGTCAGAGACCTGACCGTGTGGTGCCAGGACAACAACCCCTCCCTCAACGTGATCAAGACAAAGGAGATGATTGTGGACTACAGGTAAAGGAGGACAGAGCACGTCCCCATTCTCATCGACGGGGCTGTAGAGGAGCAGGTGTATAGCTTCAAGTTCCTTGGCAACTGCTCGGCCTCCGACCGCAAGGTGCTACAGTGGGTAGTGCCTACGGCCCAGGCCAAGCTTCCTGCCATCCAGGACCTCTATGCCAGGCAGAAGAAGGCCCTAAAAATTGCCAAAGACTTCAGCCACCCAGTCTTTGACTGTTCTCTCCGCTACCGCACGGCAAACAGTACCGGAGCGCCAAGTCTAGGCTTCTTAACAGCTTCTACCCCCAAGCCATAAGACTCCAGAACAGCTAATCAAATGGCTACCCAGACTATTTGTATTGTCCCCCCATATTTGTGCTGCTGCTACTCTCTGTTTATTATCTATGCATAGTCACTTGACATCCACCTACATGTACATATTACCTTAATTACCTCGACTAACCTGTGCCCCCGCATACTGACTATACCGGTATATAGCCTTGCTACTGTTATGTTATTGTTATTTTTGTTATTTTTTATGTTATTGTTATTTTTAATTTTTTTTATTTTAATTTTTATTTTAGTAAATACTTTCTTATCAATAATTTTTCTTAAATCTGCATTGTTGGTTTAGGGCTTGTAAATAAGCATTTCACTGTAAGGTATGTTGTTTTCGGCACATATGACAAATACAATTGGATTTGATTTTAATTGTATTTGGGGAGTTTCTCCCATTCTTCTCTGCAGACCCTCTGAAGCTCTGTCAGGTTGTATGGGGAGCGTTGCTGCACAATTATTTTCATGTCTCTCCAGAGATGTTCGATTGGATTTAAGTCCGGGCTCTGGCTGGGCCACTCAAGGACATTCAGAGACTTGTCCCGAAGCCACTCCTGCGTTGTCTTGACTGTGTGCTTAGGGTCGTTGTCCTGTTGGAGGGTGAACCTTTGCCCCAGTCTGAGGGCCTGAGCACTCTTGAGCAGGTTTTCATCAAGGATCTCTCTCTACTTTACTCCGTTCATCCTTGCCTCAATCCTGACTAGTCTCCCAGTTCCTGCCACTGAAAAACATCCCCACTGCATGATGCTGCCACCACTATGCTTCACCGTAGGGATGGTGCCAGGTTTCCTCCAGGCGTGACGATTGGCATTCAGGCCAAAGAGTTCAATCTTGGTTTTATCAGACCAGAGAATCTTGTTTCTCATGGTCTGAGAGCCTTTAGGGGCCTTTTGGCAAACTCCAAGCGGGAGGTCATATGCCTTTTACTGAGGAGTGGCTACCGTCTGGCCACTCTACCATAAAGGTCTAATTGGTGTAGTGCTGCAGAGATGGTTGTCCTTGTGGAAGGTTCTCCCATCTTCACAGAGGAACTCTAGAGCTCTATCAGCATGACTATTGGGTTTTTGGTCACCTCACTGACTAATGCCTTTCTCCCCATTTTTGGATATACCATGTAAACACTGTTGTTCTAAATCTAAAGCTCTTTGGTCTTTCATAGGCTTATATCTACATTTCAATACAATGTTCTACAGTGAAAGGAATCTGCTGAGAGGGGTAACAAGTACACTGTAAACACCAATGCAATGTAGAAACAGAAAATATGTATTTGTCCAAACATTAGCATACAACAAAACCATAAACATATGTAAACCAAAAGTATATTCTTTAGAATACAGTAAAGAACACAATTGTGTGTGTGGCATCCCAAGGAGGCAGTACAGGAATTGGTAGGGGGGGGGGCAGTCACCAGTGCTAAACTACACTTCATCTCTTCTCAGACCTGAGTCTGGCCACTATACTTTGTCCACATCACAAGATAGGTTCTCTTGCCAAACATTGAGGGAAGAATCTCCTAGCATGGCGTATCCAACCTTGGATAGAGGCAACCTCTATGTCCCCACATAGACCATATTTATAATTGCAGTCTCTTGTACATCTGTAAACAAGCGTCCTCGTCCTCCATGATGTTTTTGCCTTTCCACTCTGTACAGAATTCAAACACAGTATGTGTTCAGCATAGGAACTGTAAACAATGTACAAAAAAATGTAGTACAGCATGATAACCAACCTTATTCATTCAATGCAGTGCAGTAAATGGATGGCTTAGAGTTACAAATGTTTATGCAATACTATGAAGTCATACGTATTTTACAGTACATTACTGTAATGCTAAAATAGTCATTAGATAGTTGCATACCTGTTCTCATTTCTGAAGGTTCGAATTATGGACGCCACTGTAAATCGAATCAAGGTCAAACCGTGGTTGATCACATGATCAACAAGTGTTGACCTAATCTCATCAGAGATGGCTCTCCTTCCTTCTCTTCTTTGCCCTCGTCCTCTTCTTCCTCTTCCTCCTACTCCTCTTGCTCTCTGTCCATTGTTGGCATTCATTGTTCAAAACAGGTCATCTGACCTTTGACCTATTTATAGGCCTATAGTACAGTAAAGCAGTGATTGGTTAGTGATCAGTTAAGCTATTAGTGTTTGCACATGTGAGGAGTGTGTGTGTGACCTGGTAAATAAGTGTAGCATTTTGATTGGTTGTGTTTGTTAAAGGAAAGCCAGTCACTTCCTGTTAGATTTTTGTGTTTTAGGTAGAGAATTGTGTGTAGTGTTTTGAAAAAAGTGTTTTATGCAATTGACAACTGAGTCAAAGGCTGAGAAATAGCTTATGGTTTTGGATATTTTGTGTGTATTTTAGCACTTTGAGTGAGAGGTTTCAAAAATCGTGTGACATGAAAAGATGTTGTGTGTAAGCAGTTGAACAAACGTCTAAAAGCCTGTTTTCACTGTTTCATTATGTAGTGTTGTGTGGAGAGTTTTCAGGAATTAGTTTTATTTAATCCATTTTAGAATAAGTCTGTAACGTAACAACATGTGGAAAAAGTCAAGGTGTCTGAATACTTTCTGAAGGCACAGTATATCTTTATATATATATATATATATATATATATGGACAGTATTTTTATAGAAAAGGTGTGTACAGCAGTAGTTATAGAATGAGCCATGACTAGAATACAGTATATATATATAAAGCAGGTTAAACATTGTGTAAACATTATTCGTGACCAGTGTTTAATGACTATGCAAATAACCCAATAAGTAAGAAATATCAGAACGAGAAAACAGTCTCTAAGATGCAGGGTAGAGTACCGGGTGGTATCCAGCTCGTAACAGTGACTAAGATTCTGGGCAGGGTACAGGGCAGAGGCCGGCTAGTGGAGACTGTTTCAGAGTCTGATGGTTTAGAGATAGAAGCTGATTATCAGTCTCTCAGTCTCAGCTTTGATGCACCTGTACTGTCTCCTTCTTCTAGATGGTAGCAGGGTGAACAGGCCTTGTCTCGGGGGGGCCAAGCTGAATTTATTCAGCGTCCTGTTGCGCCTTCTTCACCACTCTGTCTGTGCGAAGAGATCACATCAATGATGTGCACACCGAAGAACTTGAAGCTTTAGACCCTGGGGCCCCGTTGATGTGGATGGGGGTGTGCTCTCTCTGCTGTTTCCTGTTGTCCACGATCAGCTATTTACTTTTGTCTGCGTTTAGGGAGAGGTTGTGTATTGTGTACTGTGTGTTTATTGTGTGTTTATTGTGTGTGTTTATTGTGTGTGTACTATGTGTGTACTGTGTGTGTACTGTGTGTATTGTGTGTAGAGGTCGACCAATTAATCGGCATGGCCGATATCAAGTTTTCAACCGGTAATCAGCATTTTTGGACGCCGATTTTGGACAATTACATTGCACTCCACGAGGAGACTGCGTGGCAGGCTGACCACCTGTTACACGAGTGCAGCAAGGAGCCAAGGTAAGTTGCTAGCTAGCATTAAACTTATCTTATAAAAAACACATGGTTGATGATATTACTAGTTTAACTAGCTTGTCCTGCGTTGCAAATAATCAATGCAGTGCCTTATCATTGAATCACAGCCTACGTCGCCAAACGGGTGACGATTTAACAAGCGCATTTCCCTAAAAAAGCACTGTCATTGCACCAATGTACCTAACCATAAACATCAATGCCTTTCTTAAAATCAATACAGAAGTATATGTTTTTAAACCTGCATACTTGTTAGCAGGCAATATTAACTAGGGAAATTGCATTCTATGCAAGCAGAGTCAGGGTATATGCAGCAGTTTGGGCCTCCTGGCTCCTTGCAAACTGTGTGAAGACCATTTCTTTCTAACCATATTTCATTTGCCAGAATTTTACTTAATTATGACATAACATTGAAGGTTGTGCAAAGTAACAACAATATTTAGACTTATGGATGCCACCCGTTCTGTAAAATATGGAACGGTTCCGTATTTCACTGAAAGAATAAACTTTTTATTTTCGAAATGATAGTTTCCGGATTTTACCTTATTAATGAACAAAGGCTTGTATTTCTGTGTGTTTATTGTATTATAATTAGGTCTGATTTGATAGAGCAGTGTGACTGAGCGGTGGTAAGCAGCAGTAGGCTCCGCAGTAAGCATTCATTCAAACAGCACATTTCTGCGTTTGCCAGCAGCTCTTCAGATGCTTGAAGCACAGCACTGTTTTTGATTTTAAGCCAATCAACTCGCGAGATTAGGCTGGCAATACTATAGTGCACATAAGAACATCAAATAGTCAAAGGTATATGAAATACTAATGGTATAGAGAGAAATAGTCCTATAATTCCTATAATAACTACAACCTAAAACTTCTTACCTGGGAATATTGAAGACTCATGTTAAAAGGAACCACCAGCTATCATATGTTCTCATGTTCTGAGCAAGGAACTTAAACATTAGCTTTCTTACATAGCACATATTGCACTTTTACTTTCTTCTCCAACACTTTGTTTTTGCATTGTTTAAACCAAATTGAACATGTTTCATTATTTATTTGAGACTAAATAGATTTTTATTTCTGTATTATATTACTTAAAAGTTAAAATAAAAGTGTTCATTCAGTATTGTTGTAATTGTCATTATAACAAATATATATACAAATATCGTGCGATTAATCGGTATCGGCTTTTTTTGTTCTCCAATAATTAGTATTGAAAATTGTTGAAAAATCATAATCGGTCGACCTCTAATTGTGTGTGTGTACTGTGTGTACTGTGTGTGTACTGTGTATGTCTTTTGACAAATTTTAGACTGCTGGGTTTGATTTCAACCTTCTCTCAATTTCTACAGTAATGGTTCAATTGACTCATCTTGGTGTCACTGGTCATACCTGATTACCGTCAATTTGAGGTTGTGCCAAAGTGCGATACAAGGAATAGTATTTATTGCTTGTTTCTCAACAATCATCATTGGTCTGATGTGGTGGTGATATCATGGGTTTAGAGTAGAGTCCGTACCCAGAGAGTTCACACTGCTAGTACTCTCCAACCAGTGCAGAGAGGGGCTGGATCAATGGGTTTGCGGGTGCGTCACAGTGACACTACCATACGCTCCCTGTAGCACCCCCACTGCGGGCAGAGCAGTGGGATTCCAGGGACTTGTCAGCCAACGCTGCATCACATGTTATATTGATAAATCTCTACTGGAGACAGAGAAGACAGACCAGCATGTCATTGCAGCAAAGCTATTCCCCATGTCTCACATGTCAACAAGATGGATCTATTTGTTTCCCCCTTTAGTCAAAATATCATTTGCAATGTTTTGTGAACTGCTGCAGTATGTACGTACTGTAAATGGTGATATAGATGGTGAGGGAATGAGGGAAAGGAAAAGAGAAAGAAAGAGAGCGAGAAAGAGAGGGAAAGAGGTGAAAGAAAGAGAGAGAGGATTTCGGTAACAATGGGCAATGGTGCAGAGATATGGTGGAATACAAAAATCGGACCCTGC